>NC_089586.1:11573355-11873355 GCF_019320115.1 Miscanthus floridulus
TACTCTCTAATAGGTGAGGATAGGTCCTAATCCCACCCGTGGATTCATAGATGAGGTTAGTTTCCATGCTCCGCTCCTATCCGAGACGGAATTTCGGCAACACCTCCCTGTTGTTCTCCCGATACACGTCCTGCAAGGGAGAGTGTGTATCCAGAGAACAACAGGGGATGATGCCGAAACACCATCTCGGACCGGAGCGGACCATGGAAACTAACCCATCTACGCATCCGCGGGCTGTCCAAAAAACGTGGACAATCCGAAACAGAAATGCTCGTAGATATGCAAAGATCTACATACCTCCAAAGATATCTCTTTCGGACGGGAGACGGCTAACTAGGCTACACCGTTCTACGATGACAGACAAGCGGAAAAGAGATGATTTATACCTAGGGTGTCGGTGAAGTCAGGCTAGCGAGGCAGTGGCGAGTCAATGCAGTGGCGAGGCGACACAGTGCAGGCAGACCCGTGACGCCGACAAAAACGATCGGGGACCTCCGGGTCACCTCCGACAGGTCCTGCTCTGCAAAAGAAGAAACACGACACTATAAGTTCAAAATTTCGGCAGCACCTCCCTTGCACGGGGAGGTTTCCAAAACCTGCAAAAAACAACGGCACGAAGGCCGACAATCACAAACGGCACGAAGGCCGATAAGAACAGCAGCACGAAGGCCGACATCACAATGGCACGAAGGCCGACAAACGGAGAAAGGGTGGATATACCTTGCCCACGCTCGTAGGCGGTTCGATGACGGTAGGGGCGTCGGCGGGACGGGCACGCGGAGAAGACGGCCGAGGCACCTCCTCCACCCCTCTACCTCGGCTTCCTCCCCCTCTCCCCTTCTCCTCCTCCTTCCTCTCCTCCTCCTTCTCTTTTTTCCTTCTCCTTCTTCTTCATTTTCCTTTTCTTTCTTTCTCGTCTTTTTTCTTCCTTCTTCTTCCTTCTTCTCCTTACTGCTGCTTCCTCCTCCTTCCAAGCCGGCGGCAAGAGCAGGGGCGCACGGGGCCGGCGTGTGTAGTGGAGGACAGCCGCGCGCGCTGGCGGTGGCAGCACGCGCTG
This sequence comes from Miscanthus floridulus, assembly GCF_019320115.1. NCBI lineage: Eukaryota > Viridiplantae > Streptophyta > Magnoliopsida > Poales > Poaceae > Miscanthus > Miscanthus floridulus. The sequence continues at coordinate 11,574,413 of NC_089586.1, forward strand.
ACGGTGGCGGCGCGGTCGGGCTGGGGGGTGCTCGGGGGTGGGGGCGCGCGGTGGCGGGGGCTCGCTGGCGTGGGCGCGCCGGGGAGCCGCGCGGCCGGGCTGGGGGGTGCTCGGGGGCGGGGGCACGCTGTGGCGGGGGCTCGCCGACGTGGGCGCACCGGGGAGCCGCGCGGCCGGGCGGCGCGGCGGGGCTGGGGGGTCCTCGGGGGCGGGGGTGGGGGGCGCGCGGTGGCGGGGTCTCACCGGCGTGGGCGCGCTGGGGAGCCACGCGGCGGGGCTAGGGGTGCTCGGGGGCGGGGTCTCACTGGTGTGGGCGCGCCGGGGAGCCGCGCCGCCGGGCTGGGGGTGCTCGGGGGCGGGGGCGCGTGGTGACGGGGGCTCGCCGGCATGGAGATGTCTGGGTTTTTGGCATCCGACGTAACAATTTGCTCAAAACCTTTACAATTTTTTACCACAGCCTCCGCATGTGATAACACGATGCCTCGACAAGTTTCATGATTTTCGGACTTCGTTTGCATTTTATATAATTTAAAATCACATTTCCGGCAAGTACCTCGACATGTTACGTCAACGAGATACTCGAGATTTCATGTGACTCCCTGGATACGGCCTAAACATACCCTAAATATCATGAGTATCAATTTTTGGATGACCAAAGTCCATTATTCTATGTACCTGCAGTTCAAATTTGAAATATCCCAAACAATTAGACGAAACGAAATAAACTAATGAAATATATCAAAAAAAGTCAAATTGCCCCAAATTTTAAAATAGAGTTTTAAATACTGTCACAAGGCCACAGAAAAAAATTTGGACCCAAAATCAAAAAAAAATTTGCTGAGTGCCATGGGGGGCACTAGGCAAAGTGGGCTTTGCCGAGTGCCGGCCCAGGGGGCACTCGGCAAAGCTGATTTTCAAAAATAAAAAAAAAATTTGCCGAGTGCCTGACACTAGCACTCGGCAAAATAAGTTTTAAAAAATTAAAAAAAAATTTGCCGAGTGCCCAAGGTTTACACTCGGCAAAATAAGTTTTTAAAAATAATAAAAAAAAATTTGCCGAGTGCCATCCGTTAGGCACTCAGGAAAATCTGACGGCAGATGTTCGCCGTCACGGGCCGGCCACCTTTTGCTGAGTGGGACTTTTGCCGAGTGCCGCGGCACTCGGCAAAGCCCAGATTTGCCGAGAGCTAGGCTTTGCCGAGTGTCTGGCACTCGGCAAAGCCACCTTTGCCGAGTACTTTATTTTGCCGAGTGCGGCACTCGGTAAAATATTTCTTTGCCGAGTGCCCCGATAAAAAGCACTCGGCAAAGTCTCTGGCACTTGGCAAAGTACAGTTTTCCTGTAGTGTATCATTGCGTTGTACATGGATCTAACTGAGAATTGTCCACTTGTATTTAGTGACCATCTAAAAACATCATGTTGATCATTTAAATGGACATACACAATTCGTACACTAAACTGTTCCAATCATTTTGATTTTGGTCTACTAGCGATCTCCGAAAGGAGATGTTTAGAGGTGGAGTGCTTAGGATATCAAAGGCTGTATCATTCTTCCTCCTAACAATATTATATAGGTTAGGATATTCCTCTCTTAAAGTGGATGAGCCTAGCCAAATGTCCTCCCAGAACCTAATTTGCATGCCATTTTGCAATCTGAAAATTCCCAAAATATACGAATTGATTTTTGACAATCATTTGTCCTCTCCAGAATTGTGAGTCGCTGGCTTTTTATCCACTTGAGTAACTGATTCAGAATAAAAGCTTCATGTTTTTTGCCTGTTCGAAAATCATGTTCCATAAAAAGTATGGTGTCATCCACATCTACTATATATACCTAAATAGGAGGAACCCACTACCAGATTTTCCTGCGATTTCGTGAAGCCACGTCAGCTAGAGCCAGCTTCTATCCTTCTTTCATCAGTTACCTCATGGGCAGCGGCAGCACTGCAGTAAGACACTTATTAATATATTGCTGATAGTGGCATTAGATGCATCAGCGTCAAGCAAGCCATGAGAACCACTGTAGCAAGGCAATTATTAATTAATTAATATATTGCTGGTAGTGGCCAAGCCATGCGTATTAGATGCACTTGCACCTGTGTCTGGCAACAAGCAGTGCGACCTCTCCGTTTCCTGTCCCATCGCATCCTTTCTGTCTATTGTTCTTCCGATTCGTAGGTAGTATATAATTCTGTTTTTCTGCCCCGTCGCATCCCTTCTTCTACTCTTCTTCCAATTCATTGATATGTGTAATTCTGGCTCCTGGCTGTAAATCAAGCTAAGCGAGAGAAGATACAGTCTGTCTATGTGCTTAGGGCTCCAAAGCTTGGCAGATCAAGCACGAGGCATCCTTGCAAATGGGAGTGTGTGTCGCTGTGTCGGGCACAGGGTGGACACGCAGGAGATGGCGTCACCGGGCCACGGAGCTGTGTAGCCACGGCCAACAACGCCGCATCACCAGCACCTAAAGAGGAGAGCAGTTGGCCTGCGCCACTCGCATCGTCGTCCGTATAGAGAATATGAATAGGAGTCAACAGAGATTCTATTGCCTCATCTGTGAAATATATATGCGTTACAACATGACAAGCTAGAGGCGCGGACTCGTGGTCGTGGGCGACGTTGTGGGCGCACCTCTATGACCAGCTAACTGACTCACACAAAACTGTAGGTTACAACACCCCCCACAGTCTGAGGGTCGTCACGACGAGGTTGGCACGACTCACAGACTGTTGTGGAAAACTTCAAACGTCGAGGTGGGCAACCCTTTTGCCATGATGTCGGCGTATTGCTCTCCGGTGGGCACGTGCAGGACGCGCAGATCGCCCAGCTGAACTCGTTCGCAAACGAAATGGATGCCTAGCTCTATCTGCTTGGTCCGCTTGTGATGCACCGGATTGGCCGACATGTAGACGCCGGAGACGTTGTCGCAGTAGGCCACGGTAGCCTTGTTGACGTCACAGCGGAGCTCATCGAGGAGTTGTCGCAGCCATATGCACTCAGCAGCAGCGTTGGCGATGGCACGGTACTCGGCCTCTGCGCTTGAACGGAAGATGGTCGGCTATCGCCTAGATGACCAAGAAACCAGTGCGTCGCCGAGAAATACACAGAAGCCCGATGTCGAACGCTGAGTGTCCGGGCAACCAGCCCAGTCCGCGTCGGAGTATGCTGTGATGTCGAGACGCCGTGAGGCTTTGAGACAGAGGCCCAGGCTGGTTGTGCCGCGCACATACCGGAGTAGATCGACGTTTGAGCAGGCCAAGATGGGGCACCCTTGCATAATGCATATGCAAGCACAGCTGCTTAACGGCGAAGGCAAGATCTGGTCTTGTAATGGTCAAGTACTGTAAGGCCCCAGCCAAGCTTCAGTAAGTTGCAGCATCATCAATTTTGTCACCATCGGCGGACAGCTTCCCCTTTACGTCAATCGGAGTCATGGTCGACTTGCAGCTGCTCATGCCGGCTCGCTCAAGGATGTCTTCGGCATAACGTTGCTGGGACAAGTAGAAGCCGTGAGCATCACGCTTGACGGCGATACCGAGGAAGAAACTCAGCTCGCTGAGATCCTTGACAGCGAACTCGGCACGTTGGCGCTGCACAATGTGCTGAAGAAGACCCGGACTAGAGCCGGTGAGCACCATGTCGTCCACATACAAGAGGAGGTAGGCGATATCATTGCCTCGGCGAAAGACGAACAGCGATGAATCGGAACGAGTAGGGTTGAAGCTGATGGTGATCACGAACTTGGCAAAACGATAAAACCAAGCCCAGGGAGCCTGTCGAAGTCCATAAAGAGACTTATCGAGTAGACACACAGCGCCGGGATGAGCAGGGTCGGCAAAACCAGTAGGCTGCTGGCATAGAACTTGCTCCTGCAGTCGACCGTGAAGAAAGGCATTAGATACATCCAGCTGCCGAGTTGGCCACTGCTGGGAGGCGGCGATAGTGAGCACTGTCCGAATTGTCGCCGGCTTGACGATGGACGTGAAGGTTTTGCCGAAGTCAACACTGGCGCGCTGCGTAAATCCCCGGACCACCCGACGGGCCTTGTAACGATCAAGAGACCCATCAGGACAGAGTTTTTGTGTGATGAACAATTTGCCCGAGATGATGTGGGCTCCGGGCGGGCGATCAACAAGACGCCATGTCCAATTGGATTGCAGAGCGTGGAATTCCGCTTCCATGGCAGCGTGCCAGTTTGGATCGCGAAGAGCAGCACGAGCCGAGGAAGGGATAGGCAAGATCGCAGCACCGCTGGATGATGGAGGCGAGGAATCAGTGCTGAGGGCGTAGCATGGATTCGGGTTATGGATGCCGGCCTTAGCCCGCGTCAGCATTGGATGAGCAGCCACGGGCTGTGCTGTTGGCGAGGGAATGCCCGGCGCCGCGGTCACCGCAGGAGACGTCGTCACGGGCGACGCCGCAGACCCAGGGGCATGTGCAGTTGGAGATGCTGAGTCATGGGGAAGCGGTGACGCAGAAGGGTGCGCCGGAGATGGATGATGCATCTGAGGATGCTGGACAGCCGGAACAGGCTGTGGAAGGAAGATAACCTCTGTTGCCGGACCAGCTACAGTACTCGGGAAGGTGAAGAAATGGCTGTGTCGCTGGAGCAAAAGGGATATGTTGGGTTTCATCAAACACCATATGTCTGGAGGTGATTACCCGGCGAGATTGAGGATCGAAGCAGCGGTACGTACCCACGATGATCACTAGGATAGCCAAGGAGGACACATGCTGTTGATCGAGCACTGAGTTTATGTGGTGCAACAGAAGCTTGGTTCGGGTAACAGAGGCATCCAAATACCCAGAGATGATCATAGCATGGTGGTGCACCGAGCAGGAGCTGGTAAGGAGTCAGTGAACCACTCGCTTGACAAGGCCGCCGATGGACAAGATATACTCGGCTCGCACGCGTTTAAATACACCGAGCAGGAGCTGGTACGTGTGTGCCTACACACGCGTACATCTCTTCGGCCAGGATATACTCGGCTCGCACGCGTTTAAATACACCGCTGCGGTAATACGTATGCCGAGAGCCCGAGAGAGTTCTAGAAGCTCCTAGAAAATAGTGGGCCTCAGATGCGCGGAAATGATGCCACCGCCTGTAAGATGATGATGAAGCTTCTAGAAAGCTCATGCATACACGCGGGCATGCCTAGTTGGGGCCACCAGTCAGCTAGCGAAGTAAATATATGAGACGTGTATCTTCAGCTTTGCGAGTCACCGCCAGGGATACGAAAGGATAAACTCGATCTACCGAGGATAGGATCAATTCGAAATTCCAAAAATGCCTCCACGCCTGGCGCTTGCCGCTCGGAGAAGCACTACCGAAGACCGGCTCTTTGCCGAGTGCCAAGTGGTTTGCCGAGTGTTGTTTTTCGGGCACTCGGCAAAGACGCCTTTGCCGAGTGTTTTGTTTTTTTTACACTCGGCAAAGAAGCTCTTTGCCAAGTGTTTTTTTGACACTCGGCAAAGAAGCTTCTTTGCCGAGTGTTTTTTTTACACTCGGCAAAGAAGCTCTTTGCCGAGTGTTTTTTTTTTGACACTCGGCAAAGAGCTTCTTTGCCGAGTGTTTTTTTTACACTCGGCAAAGAAAATTTCAAAGCATATTTTGAAACAGTAAATTAATTCAAATGACAAAGTTTTCAACTACAAAGTTGTACAACTCATCAAGATGTACAATGTTTGTTTTGGTCTTTTCTTCATATGACAAAGTGAAAGTAAATTTGTTCACAAATCTAACATATCTCTCTTGTAGTTGTAGTTTATGAAACTACAAGAGAGATATATAAGATTTATGAACAATGTTAGAACGACCATGTCGGATGAACAGATGACCAAACAACCAAAATAAACTTTGTAGATCTCAAAAAGTTATGAAACATTGTAGTTGGCAACTTTTTGATTTGAAGACATTTTGTCATGTAAAACTGCGTTTGAATTTCAAAATTTTAAAATTCAAATTTTGTAAACGACCTCGGATGGAAAAACTTCCTAAACTAAAAGTGTAGATCTCGAAAAGTTATGAAATTTTGTAGTTTACAACTTTTTTATTTGAATTCGTTTAGGTCCTCAAACAAGCAATTTACACTCGGCAAAGAGCTTTGCCGAGTATTTTTTTTTTTGACACTCGGCAAAGAAAATTTCAAAGCACATTTTAAAGCAGTAAATTAATTCAAATGAAAAAATTTTCAACTACAAAGTTGTATAACTCATCAAGATGTACAATGTTTGTTTTGGTCTTTTCTTCATATGACAAAGTGAAAATAAATTTGTTCACAAATCTAACATATCTCTCTTGTAGTTTATGAAACTACAAGAGAGATATATAAGATTTGTGAACAATGTTAGAACGACCATGTCGGATGAATAGATGACCAAACAACCAAAATAAACTTTGTAGATCTCAAAAAGTTATGAAACTTTGTAATTGGCAACTTTTTGATTTGAAATCATCTTGTCATGCAAAACTGTGTTTGAATTTCAAAATTTTAAAATTCGAACTTTTCAAACGACCTCGGATGGAAAAACAACCAAAATAAACTCTGTAGATCTCGAAAAGTTATGAAACATTGTAGTTGGCAACTTTTTGATTTGAAAACATCTTGTCATGCAAAACTGCGTTTGAATTTCCAAATTTTAAAATTCAAATTTTGTAAACGACCTCGGATGGAAAAACTTCCTAAACTAAAAGTGTAGATCTCGAAAAGTTATGAAACTTTGTAGTTTACAACTTTTTTATTTGAATTCGTTTAGGGCATCAAACAAGTAATTTACACTCGGTTTAGTATAATATATTGGGAACTAAAACGGAATCTAGACACAAGTGATAGTGTGGTGTAGTGGTAGAGGAGGTTCGTGCGCAGTGGGAGGTCTCGGGTTCGAATCCCGTCTACCACGTAGCCGTGAAATTTACGCGAAAAATGCACAGAGATATGTGGGCGCTGACCGGTGGGGGCCTCCACCTATTAAAATTTTTTCCATTTTTTCGGGTTTTTTTCTGTTCCAACTTTGCCGAGTGTCGGGCACTCGGCAAAGGCTTTGCCGAGTGCCCGACAAAAGACACTCGGCAAAGACGCCTTTGCCGACGCATTTTTTGCCGAGCGTTGTTTGCCGAGTGCAAATTGGGCTTTGCCGAGTGCCCCTGGCACTCGGCAAAGCCAGTGAGTCCGGTAGTGAAGGACAGTGTCCAGGCTTGCCGTCGTCGTCGCCGAGTACTTTTTCGACGCTGACACCATGGCTCCTGCATCCAAGGCTAACCCAGGTTGAGATCTTTTTGTTTTGTTTTCTCTCCTTCCCTCTTAGATAGGTCGTATGCATCCATGGCGTATATATAGGCAGTTAGGCCTACAGTACGGCCCTAGTGCTGAGTCATGGGGAAGTGGTGACGCAGAAGGGTGCGCCGGAGATGGATGATGCATCTGAGGATGCTGGACAGCCGGAACAGGCTGCGGAAGGAAGATAACCTCTGTTGTCGGACCAGCTACAGTACTCAGAAGGAGAAGAAATGGCTGTGTCGCTGGAGCAAAAGGGATGGTGGGTTTCATCAAACACCATATGTCTGGAGGTGATTACCCGGCAAGATTGAGGATTGAAGCAGTGGTACCCACGATGATCACTAGGATAGCCAAGGAGGACACATGCTGTTGATCGAGCACTGATTTTATGTGGTGCAACAGAAGCTTGGTTCGGGTAACAGAGGCATCCAAATACGCGGAGATGATCATAGCACGGTGGTGCACCGAGCAGGAGCTGATAAGGAGTCAGTGAACCACTCGCTTGACAAGGCGGCCAATGGACGAGATGCGTGGCGGTGGAGAGGGCTTCAACCCAAAAAGATGGAGGCATGCCGGCATGGAGCAGTATGCTGTGGACGCTATCATTTAGAGTACCCAGAATGTGCTCGGCTTTACCATTCTGAGGGGAAGTATAGGGACACGAGAGACGAAAGGCAATGCCATGAGCAGCAAGATGTGAACGCAAAGCATGGTTATCGAATTCTTTGCCATTATCTGAGTGAAACGCAATAAGAGGAAGTTGAAATTGAGTACAGACATAGGCATGAAAGGACAGTAAGCAAGCAAACACATCTGATTTGTTACGCAGTGGGAACGTAGGCATGAAAGGACATAGGCATGAAATTGAGTACGAACCTATTTCCCTAATTGACAAGCAGAACATAGATGGCTAGATGACTTAGAACAATTGAAATCAAGATGACGCAACCTCTGTTGAAGTGAACGACGCCCGGGATGCCCCAACCGGAGATGCTACAGCTCAATAGAAGGCGAGGAGGATGCAGTGGCATCCAAAGCCGCCGGCGACGATGACGCCAAGGGGTACAGATCGCCGGCGCTGTTACATCGGAGGAGCAACGTCCGTGTGGGGATATCCTTGATGGAAAAACCAAGCGGGTAAAATTCAACAGTAACGTTGTTGTCGCGAGTTAAAGATGAAACAGAAATAAGGTTTTTGACTAAAGAAGGGGAAACCAGAATGTTCTTAAGATGAAGAGACGAACAAGGTGTAGGAAGTGTGGTAGAAGCTCGATGGGTAACAGGAAGAAGAGCGCCATTGCCAACAGTGATGGGAGCTGAATTGGGAAGGGGTTCAGAGGAGATGAAGTTTCCAGCGTTGGCGGCCATGTGGGACGTGGCTCTAGTGTCCAGGAACCTTTCGGATGCTTGTGGGCCGAACGGTGGCACGCCGGAGTTCGCCAGTGCAGCCAACAGGGCCTAGTGGCTCCAGACGTCAGTGGGAGACGGTGGAACACCAGAAGGATGCATAGGTGGCTGTGGAACGGTGCTGCCAAGAGCTTGAGGGAGAGAGCTAGTGAGGTACGCCTGCTAGGTAGGTGTTCCTTGACGAGGGCCGAGGACATTGGCACCAAAACGCGGAATGCCATTGGCCACGCTTGCACCATGCCAGTCCATGGATTGAGGCCAGGCATCCAGCCGGTCTGCTGAAGGCGAGACGCGTTGGAGGAAGGTCTGCCGGTGCCTGATCTACGACCACGACTGCCCTTCTTCTTGAAATTGTGGTTGGAGTCCGGGTGGTTAGAGGCACCATAGCCAGCTAGAGGAGGCCGTGGAGCCAAGGTGTTGGCAACATAGCCAGCTAGAGGAGTCCGGCCGGTGACGGAACCGCCATCGCCGGTAGGGGCACCACTTGAACTGTCATTGCCACGGGAACCGCCAATGGTCAGGAGAGCTTGATGCTGGGCGGCCTTGGCATGCTCGTGGTCGTATTGCTCCTCCAGTAGTAGATACGAGCATGTGGAGAGGAATGTACGTGGCGGGTTCTTGGAGGTGATGACAGGAATGGCATGGCGAAACTTGGAGTTAAGACCCCGGAGCATGTTGAGAACCTGCGTGGTTTCGCGCACCGGCTGGCCGACATCGCGCAGAGCATCGGCAAGCTTCTTGAGGCGGCTGGTGTACGTCGTCACGTACGTATCACCTTGAACCAGACTGCGGCACTACGCCTCCAAGTAGGCAGCACAGTGGAGCTCATTGTCGCGAAACTGATCATGGATGGCGTTCCAGATGGTGAACGCCATAGCTTTGGGGGAGCGGACAATGGCACCAACATCTTTGGAGATGGAGTTATAGAGCCAAGAAAGAATGAACTGATCACGCATGATCCAATCTAGATCGTGGCGATTGGCAGGGGTCGGTGGGGTAGTGAGGTGGTTGTTGAGGCCAAATTTGCCGACGAAGGCATCAAAGAAGCAAGTCCACTCCATGTAGTTGGATTCAGCGATGTCAAGCTCGACAGGGACATGGTTTTTAATGTTAGCAGTTTGGAGGACGGCCACCTGCGGCGTGGTCTTGGCGGGCGTGGTGTAGGAGTCACCGTCAATGGAGGTGGAGGAGGTGGAGGAGGTGGAGGAGGACTCGACGTCGGAAACATCGGCATTGAAGAGCGGGTTGGCGTTGACATCCATGGCAGCGGATCACGGCGAGCGCGTGGGGAGAGGAAGGCAGCTGCGGCGATCGCGGCGGTTGCGGCACGGCAAGTACGAGGAGCACGATGGATCAGATCAGGAGGAAACCCGCGCGACTGATACCACGTAGAGAATAGGAATAGGAGCCAACAGAGATTCTATTGCCTCATCTATGAAATATATATGCGTTACAACATGACGCGCCAGGGGCGTGGACTCGTGGTCGCGGGCGACGTCGTGGGCGCGCCCCTTTGACCAGCTAACTAACTCACACAAAACTATGGGTTACAACAGTCCGCCCTCACCAGCCGCGCGTGCTCGCTGCCCTAGCAGACACTGCTGCTCTGGCACCTATCACCGTCGCTGGACGCGCTACTCACACCATGTGCGCACTGAAGCCGGCGAGGGGGAAGGCATAAGCGTGAAGCCACAGGCGGCGGAGGAAGGCTGAACGCAGCAACCTGAAGAGACATGCCCGAGAGAGACAGAGGATAGGTGAGAGAGAAATAATGCATTCAATGAATATGGGCTCACCTATAGAAAAGTTGCACCGTGACGCTGAGTTTCCATGAATTGTTATTTTAGTGATCCAGCATGCATGAAGATCACATAATGATTTAGGCTGGGATAGTTCTGACAGAGCATGTCACCATATTGAGTGATTGAGTGCTAATCGAATCTATTATATTAAATTTTGTTCATTTTATCGTTGTTATATGATCTACTATATATGCTTTTCTATCGTGCATCATTTTATGGGAGCACCCAAATCTCGATCGATGATAGGGTCACGAGTATTTCCATTCCATGTATAACTATGTGGTATTTGTCTCATAGGTGACACAAGTGGCAGTTTAATAAAATTTTCTGGGCTAAAAGCGTAAAGCATAAAGCAGAGAGATGCATTTGTCCTGATTAATATGTTTTTATTTTCCATTTATCTTTTTGAGTTACATGGTGATGTTAGTTTTGTTTTTCTGTGCATACTCCTTCAGATTCTTTAATTTATATTTTTGGAATTATTTATATCATCATAATTAGGATTTACATATGTTTCAAACTAAAATTTTATATCTAAATAACCCACAGCAACGCGCAGGGTATCCATCTAGTATTACAAAATAGAGGGGCCTCCAGCAACTAGGTGTGGTACTAAACCAGTTATCTGCCCACTTCTTTTGGTCTCTTAGTACAGCCAACATATCAGCTACAAGATTATAAAGCAGTGGAGACAGGATCTCCCTGCCACAGACCTTTGTTAGTCCGGAAGTACCTACCCACATCGTCGTTCACTTTTATACCAACGCTTCCCTTACTTACGAACTGGTTTATCCATTGGTTGGGCAGTGCCTGGGTAAAGTTCACTTCGAAACACCATGGTGATTGGAAGGTACGTGCCTCTGGATATAGTCCAATACCAAGTAAGTACTAGCTAGGCCCCCACACCTTTATTTAATTAGTTCAATTCATTATTAACATGCTTCATTAGTTGATGAATCGTTTTCTCGTAAAGGGGTGTCTGATGCAGGAAAAGGGGAACAACTTATGTGGATACTACGTTTGTGAGCACCTCATGCAGTACTCATTGAAAACTAGTGAAGAGTACCTCAAAGTACATAAACAATATACACATTTTGTTTGTTACTATTTGTTCGACGTGATTTTGTACATGTTATCTAAACCCTCGATATTTATATATGCGTATTAAGAGGCAAATACGTGCAAAGGCAAAGTCGTCAAGCGAACCTGAAGGGTTGGATTAGAGTGCACTAGTATAATACCCGTGCTAACGCAACGGATTTATCTTGAAGACGCACATGAAAACAACCAATGTTTTTTTTCCATAGTTCAACTTTTACACAATATCTTTGAGCATGTATACAATCCGGGAAACTAAGAAGTCATAGTAAAGTTTTTTTTCTCATATAATAACCATTTAAGATACATTTTGTCTAAGTCCTTAATCATGACTTGGAGATCTTTAGGAAAGTTGTCAAAACATTTGTTTGCATGGCTCTTAAGAATGTCCCCCAAAAATTCCATCGTCAGTGAATTTGATAGCTGTGCATGGTAGATATAATAAGTTAAGTTATTAATTTTGTATGTAGTGTACATAATATAGTTAGAGAATATATGCTTACAGTGTTGATCGGTGGCAATCTTACACCATCCCATGACTTCATAAAATTGTATACAAAGAAGCCTCCTAATTTCCTGGAGATGAGCATTTGTTTGATTTATTGTACATAAATCAAATAACTATTTTGTGATAATAAGAAAGATGAAACATATTATAGGTGATTACCGGTCTTTATGTTTTGGAAGTTTTGTAACACATGCAGGGAATATTCGCTTCCAATAATAAATATTGCCGTCCCACTTAGAATTTATCAGTTTCATAGCGAGACTAAACCTTTTAGCAATAGTGTGAAATATAGCTATATATGGCATGATTTGATCATAACCCTTGTAAAATACATCATCTAGGAGTGGATCCATAATGTGCACAGTTTTCTTTTGCGTGTCCATTATAAATAAAGTATATAGTCCATCTCGATAATATGATAGTAGAATATAAAAACATAGACATAGAATATAAGTGTTTAAAAAAGTATAATATATAAATAAAATATAAAGGGGTACACTGAACATATCTTACATTGCTGCAATCTTTAATTTTGTATTCCATGTCAGGCTAGCACTCGAGCACTTTTGCCAATTTCTTGTGGTCTAGTTTGCCACAAGATCGCGGATCTCATCCAAACTGGGTTATGGACTGTTGATTTTGTAAAATTTATAAGTATTTGATTAATTATAGAATTAAGATTAGATGAACTTATAGCAAACTAGAGATCCATAAAGTGGTATTTTTGTTTTTGATTCTTCATCAACAAGAATTTGTTCTGCGCAACCATCCAAATTGCTATATTGAAGCAATCATGATCCATCTCTTTGTTCTCATCTAAAATATTTCTAATGTTGCTCGCACTTAAAGAAATTGGATATGGTCGTGTGCTTCGGATCCATTCTTTGCTAAAAAAACAAGGACAAGCAACAAATTACTTATTCTAGCAATTCTTTCACGGGCAATGGAAATATCCAAATTAGAACAAAACAAATTTCTTTAGAATGACTTACTCCAAAGGTTCACCATTGGCCATCAAATGGATGTTTGCACAAATTGCAAACAATAGGTCTGTCTTGTTTGTCCATGTTATTGTACCTGACAATAAAAAAGACACCTCGTCCATATCATAGAACATTATGACAACATCATCCAGATTATGGCTGGTCTCACTATCTTGCACATCATCCTTTTTCCCTCTCGCTATGTTTAATGGAGAGTTATACAAAATCACAGGTAGCTTGAACCTAAAGTTACTTATCTTATCCTGAAAATATGAGTAAGTCCTCATATGTTAACAAGTCCAAAAAATAACTATTTTTAGAAATATTCCTATGAAATTACCTGGGTCACATGGTCAGATAAAGAAGCTCTAGTCCAATACTCCATGAAATTAATCATCCATAAACCACAACTTACACTGTGCAATATTGAAAAATTTAAATATGAGTGATAAAGATACCGTTGTTGGTGCGACAATGTCATATACACAACAAGTTAGATGATCCTTTACCCATCTGTCTGTATTTTTTCGATGATCTTATGTATTTTTGGCCAAGATGCCACTCCGATACCCTTTTCCCATTTGTTTTGGTTCTGCTGACTATGCTTTGCTGCATGCTTTATTAATCTTTCCATTCCTATTAACTGCTATGACCGGAACACCATGTTTTAGAAAAGGATATTAACAAATTTTTAAAAAATATTATGTATTTGTATACAATCAATCATTAAGCCATACCGTGTAGTCGAGATCTTGCCATTGTAACATATTTTCTCCGAAAGAATCCAAAACATGTATCTGTCCTTCCGAAGCAACGACAACCGCTAGGTACCAGTGATACTTCTCAATATTAATCGAAAGAAACACTTGCAGTAATAGAAATTTTTCTAAATTTTTTTTCCATATGTTTCAATCAACAGAAAATAGCATATATCAGATCTTGTGGTCAAACTTACCCTATCAGCGTCTAAATAGTTTTGGACCATGTTTGAATCATGTCATCTCTACTATAGCTCAATGTCATTGCATCAGCCTTTCCGTTGCGATGGAGAAATTGAGTAATAAATGTAGTCTCCATATAAACATCTCCACCTTCTCTATGAAGTAGGTGTTCTTCATGCCGCATCAAATGGATATATGCAATTATTACCTGCAATTTATTAATTTGTCAAATAAAAAAATTACCATATTTTCCACATGGACATCAGCTAATTAATTTAAAAGCAGTGTTAAACATGCTTACACCGCCATTGACATGTTCATGATCATGGAAAAGGCAATTCATATCATCTCTATTTACCCAAGCATCATCGATTTGGACGAGTAAATCATCCATATGTTTCCATTTCATGTATTCAATTACCTGAACATCTTGTGTACACTCATAATCTGCATAGAAAATATTTATATTATAATTAATTAATTCCCAAATATAAAGAAATAAGATATAATTGAGAACGTTTCACCTTCTGGCAGGACATTTGCATTGTCTGCCTTCTTAGGTTTATTATATTGAGGGATTGCCATAGCCTCCTCTCAGCACGCTTAATGTCTTCGTCTTTTTTCTACATCAACTCTTTTTATGACATTGTCTTCGATCTGCACTTTGTCTTCATCCATCATACTGATCTGCATATGCAATATTATTAGAATATCAGTGACCCTGTTATATAGATATTCATGTGTGAGGATATGTGAGCTGATTGAGAGATGGTTACATACGACATCCTCATGAGCACGCTTCCGCTTCTTGTCCTCATCTCGTTCTAGTTGAACTATTACTTTGGCATGGTCTGTGATCTGCAATTTTTCTTCACCCCTGGTATCCATTTTTTGGGGTTCCATTGTTGCCTCAATCTCTATATCTGTTTTCTTTTCTTATGTATCCAGATAAACAAAGCATAAAAAATAAATAATTTTGGAGACCAAATTTTATGTATCTACGATGATGGTTGATAATCAAACATATCTTAATTGACTAAAAGTAGTAATCAAACTTAGCTTAAATTAAATGAAACTAATAAATATATATAGCATTGAACCTATGGATCCCAAGATTAAAAGGAATTCAGCTGAGTGGAGGATACCATTTTCTTCTGGTAGTATCTCTTGCACCTCCGTAGGTGGGTCAACTAAGGTACATTCATGATCCATTTTCTTGTGCTGACTCCAAAAGACTCGACAGAGAAGGGTCTAACGAAGACTATGCGCTACCTCCGTGGAGGCCGCCAGCTCGTCGCCCACGGCGTCCGCTCCCGGCCGCTGGCGGCGATCTCTGCCGTGCCGTCTTCGTCGATGCCGCCCGCTTGCTGCCGATGTCTTCTGGTACCGGACGCTTGAAGGCAACGTCTTCCGCTCCCGGCCATTCGCCGGCAACTTCCTGCGAGGTTTTAGGGTTCATGTGTTGAGAGGGTCCGCGAGCGTCACGCACGGAGTCATGGCACGGAGTCAGCGCGGTCGCGGACGATGACTGAGGCTGAGGGCCATTAAGATCGATTTATTAAGGCAGCGCGTGCAGAAAAGTAGCTAGCTAGGGCACTACGTACCTGGCGCCTGCGTGCTCGGCGTCTAGAACAGGGATGACCGTATGAAGGATCAGTGGATCACGTGAGAGCCCAGATGTGGTGTATCTACAGTACACATATATATATATACGGCATATACTTGGGCCGGGCCTGTAGGTATGTCTTGATCGAGTAGTAGGGAAAGCTTTTCTTAAATCAAGAAGTGCGTGTTTTTTCCTTACAAATTTTTTGTTCTTTTAGCTACTACTCTACCTGAAGGTAATACATATATATACATAGATCGCCACAGCCACCGCTTGAACACAGAATGCATCTTATATTGTACGTGCAAGACGGAGAGACCGGCTGGGGGCATGGCCCGGCTCTATGCCGTTACCTTATATCATATTGAGTACGTCTACGTGTCTTTATTATTTTTAAGAAAAATTGTATACAATAGAAAGGACCAAGATATTCTTGCACAATATGAGATTTAAACATGGAATTAAGATGTCGTCTAAATCTATTCTTCGTCGGTTGTGCCACCGGATCAGCATAAGAATGCATCTCGAGATAATATAAAGCCTTGACTTGATCTCTGCTCCCAGAGGGCTTTGCCGAAGCAGTCTCTCCGTCTTAGTAGTTCAATTTATGCTGATGGATGCAAACCAGTACATAAATCACTGAGAAAAAAATGTTGGGTCAACGAATCCATGGTCAACGTTTTAGCTGTACGGTTGCCCTCATCGTAACAGCTCCTGACACCTGTCATTCATAAATCGTACCCATCAGTAAAACTCGCAAAGAGCAAGCAATGGCAGCGGCGATCCTGGTGCTGCAGGCCAGGCAGCATCCAGCAAGCGCCCGCCTCCACCATAAATCAAGAAGTGTAGCCCTAAAAACTACGGACCAGTCTAAAAATTGTTTTTCAATAGTGTATAATGATTATATTAGTATTAGCAATTGTTTATAGCTAAACTCTAAGACATGAAAGTCATCAGGGATAAGAAAACTCACATAACCATGAGTGATTGTAGCTGTGAAAGGACATCAGGAATTGAGACCTCCAACTTATTGTGTGATAAATCCCTGAAAATATATCAGAATCCAAAAACACAAATTTATCTTCACTGACTAAAATTCACTACAAAATTAACGTGACTAAAAACATGTACTTACAAATGCCTACCGTTAATCACCAGTTTAGGATGTCTTTATAAACAATATTCTTGGTGCTCTTCCCTGTAGGATCCAATTCCTCTTTTGGTTCAGCTAAAATTCTTGTTGTTAATCTTGACACCCCCCTTGATAAACCAACATAGAGCTGGCCATGAGAGAACACGGGTTCTGGAAGGTAGATCCCAACATTAGGGATGGTTTGTCCCTGCGATTTATTTATCGTCATGGCAAAACTTAACCGTACTGGGAATTGTTTTCTCTTGAACTTGAAAGGAAGAGAAATATCATCCGAGGGAGACAATGGGAGCCTTGGTATGAAAACCCTTTTCTGCGCATGTTGTCCACCAACAATCTCGGCATCAATTGTGTTGTCTTGCAATGCTCTTATCATAAGCCTTGTTCCATTGCACAATCCGTTGTTAGGATCTAGGTTGCGGAGAAGAATCACTAGACAATTGTTTTTTAGCTTCAACTCGTGCGGGGGGAGGCCATTTGGAGTTATTGAGTTCAAAAAATCAATAGGGAAGTGATTCTGAGGATCGTCAACAATAGTGTCAAAGCTGTGGTAAACCTTTTCCACACCTAGAAACCTCTCAATCATCATTGCGTTCAGTCTATCAACATGTTCATTTTTGGTCGATAGAATGGCACGGGAGCTCATATAGACGACTGATGTTGCATGTTCTACAAGTGACGGGAAAACATCTTGAATGAGTTTGTTATCAGCCACCTCCGTGTCAGTAAAACCAATCACAATGTCATCAGGGAGGTGAATGTAATCATCTCCAATCGTTTCCTCAGTTCATTTCCAATTCGTAGCAGGTAATTTGAAAACCAAGGGTCAGACTGCACCCTCATGTTACGTGACAATCTTATCTTCCATATTTTCTCCCATAAATAGGATCTTTGCAATGTTGCATTAGTTACCTGTGCTCTTGTCCCACGTGTGACCACAGGAAGGACCTGTCTGAAGTCTCCACCAATTACCATGACCTTTCCTCCAAATGGCAAACCACATTCCATAATATCCTGTAGGGACCTATCAAGTGTCTCGACGCTTGGTCATGGCAACTTCATCCCAAATAATCAAAGATGCCCTACGAAGCAACTCTGTAGTGCCACTTTGCTTCGTAAAAGCTGCACATGCTGTTGTCCCCAATTTTAATTGGAATTTTAAACCTTGAGTGTGCAGTGCGTCCCCCAGGCAATAGCGATGCTGCTATACCATATGTGGCTGTTGCAATGGCTATTAATTTTTCGGACCAAACTTTAGCAAGGAGGGACTTATAAAGGAACGTCTTGCCCATGCCTCTAGGACCATCTATGAAAAAAACTTGGCTCTTATTAGCACGAACATGCTGAAGGATTTCATCAAACCCTTCACGTTGTTCCTTGTTAAGAGATTCATAAATATCTAAGTATTCTTGGTCTAAAGAGATGTTCTGTTCCTCTCTAACCTCTTTCATCATGTCATTGGAGCTTTGACCCTCATCGCAAATAGGCAAACCATAATCTCTGATATCCTTCCCCATTGAGTGAACCATATCTCGTATGTCTCTGAGCACCATTTGCCCCACTACAGACGTGTTGCTGTTGTCCTGTCTAAAGTCTTCACCGAGAGTGCCCTTATGCTTGTCCCATAGTCCAAGTATGTTAGTGGCCTCACAGAAGACAAGAATGGTAGCAAACAACCTTCGCAAGGCACATGACATCTGAAAAGTGGTGGCCTCAGTCAAACAGTCGTCGATTGATTTGTTCGTCTCGATAAGCCCTCTTTTCTCACATGCTTCCCTAAAAGTGGAGTAGGTGACACCAGCCACTGTTCTCAAATCCTCATATGATGTTGCACCTCTCACATGATTTAGTAGAACTCTTAGGAAGTATCTCTCCCCTTCAGCAGGGTTTGCATAGACAATCCGTCCTGTCTGTCCTGACTTTTGTTTTTTTATTTGTCACACTTTTTTCCCTTTGATCCAATGGTAGTGTTCTAGGAATTCTCTATATAATATTTTTCTTGATGTCCTATCTTTGTGTTTTTTACTGAAATACTCGGTAAGTGTGGTCCTATTAGAACCTGGGCGATTGACAACATCCTCAAGGTTTTCCTCCTCATTGTATGTCACAGATTGCATATCAGGCAAATGTAGTTGGAGCTGCAATACAGCAGGATAGACTCCAAACATTGGGAAATCGAATATCCTATGCACAGCTTTTGGTGGAGATATGTATCTAGCATTTCTATACTGTCGTATCTCATTGATGACACCATCATCTCTATCATGTTGATCTTCATTTACCGAGAATGATGCTTGGTCATGGCCTTTATATACGTACTTAAATAGATACTTCACTGCTTTAATGCTCGAGCATGCTTCAACATTTATGTGACAGTTGTATCTCATGAGCAGACTAGGGTTGTAGGGCACCACCCACCTGTTATCTAACTCTGCTCTCCTAATCTTTACTCGACGTCCATCATCCCTTCTCCTGTATGTTGGATATGAGTCATTTCCTTGTTGGGTTGCCTCACAGAACTGTCGAGGATAGTGAAAGCGGCACTCTCCATCCACCATGCACACGTAGTTTTTGTTTAGCATCCCACATGGTCCATGCAACATATGACTGATAACCAGATCATGCAACTCTGGGTATCTATCCTTGTCTGGTATCTCCGCTGAAATTACTCGATCATATGCATTTGGGGTTGTCAACTTACTCCCTGACTTCATGATCAACAAGAAATGCTCATGTGGTAGCCCCCATTTTTGGAACTCGGTAACATGAACATATGTTGCAACATCACCAAAATAATTTCTCTTGATTAGAAGATCTTTTAGATCTCTCAACTTTGCCCTGTACACTCTTGCAACCAGTTCTGGCCTATCTTGTGGTTGCTACCCAGGTTCGAGATTGCTTGATATCTCTTCCCAGTAGGGATTGCATGTCATGGTGATGAAGTAACCAGGCCTTCCAAAATGTTGCACAATAGCCATAGCATTAAGGAACCTTTGCTGCATGTCTCGATCGTATCCTGGGAATGATCTTGGCAGCACAATTCTCTTGCCAACCTTAGAACCCCGGGTCTCTCCAGCAGAGATAACATCAACCAGTCTCTAAAATACAATTAAGTACGCACGACATTAGAAAAAGACAATAATAGGGTTGCAAAGTTCATAAACAAATAAACAAAATAATTTGAGTGGTTACCTGGTATAGCTCTGCCCCTATAAGCTTTTGGTTCTCGGGATTAGAGTACCAATCTAGTCTCATGAACTCGATCTTTATATACATATCTATAGCCCATTGTTGGAAAAGACGTCCTCCAAATAATAAAATGTTAAAAAGTCCCCATCTAACTTGCATCTTGAAGCAATAGTATTCTCGTGCAGTCACATATCTTGAAGATTGTGCTGCATCAGCAGCTCTACTTAGCCGGTCACCTTCTTGTAGGTCATTGTCGCCTTCTTCTGCCTGATTTTCATTATAATTATCAGCTGCAACATATATAAAAATGTTAGATCTCTATTTTAATATATACTTACACCATAGTAGGAATATTATAGCAGAAATTATTCTACAATATAATTATTCCATAGGAGTATTATAGCACAAAGAATACCTTGATAAGCACTAGTACTGTAATTAACATTAGTAGAAGCTGGGGTTACAGATGGTTGACTGACTGGATCATCACTGTATGGCATAAACTTGTTCCATCCTGTTTCCCCTCGTGGGTTGTATAGAGGATAAGCTAATGGGTCATAATAACCATGGTATGCTCGGATAAATTGCGAATGACAATCTGTCCTTCCATATACAACCACACTCCTATCAAAACATCTCTGTGGATCGTTCCCCTCCATCCAGACAGCAGCAACTTGGGCTGCCGTTGGGACATTGTACCTTCTCTGGTCAGGCGTGACATTTGTATTGAGTTCAATCCGGTAGTCATCCAAGTTTGGAAAAGCACCATTTCTCCTAAAAGTATGAACATATGGGTTATCCTGCAAAATTGTAAGTATATTTTAGATGAGGTTGATATCAAGATCAGGGGACCTTTTGACTCTGTGACAAGACCTCATCTTCTGTATCATAAAAGTAGAGCTACAGATGCTGAGGGCCATGGCCACCTGGCACTAGGTGATCTAGACGATGGTACAACCCGCCATGAACTCCAAATGTATAAATACTGGTCCCTACTGGAGTGTTATATCTACGGTCAAGGGTAACCCCTAGGCTTGTGAATGTGAAATGCGAGTTGAGGTATCGTATATGTTGCCTGAAATATTTTGCATCATCATGCACATGACTTGTAAACAACCTTTTTAGCTCTACAGGAACCTCCGGTGTATGTATTTTTATTTTTCCTTTTCTACAACAAAACCCAGGTGGCTCATACTGAAACCTCATCGCACCACAGTAATGGCAGTCAGGGACATTTCTCAACCTATGTCTTTGTGGCAGGTTCTAGTAGATGAATTCATATGGATCATCCGTCACACTATGTGCAGCCGTACCCTCTACAAGCACGCAATATGACTCATAATCATGACCTGTGTGCGAGACATTATAGTAATCAAAATGACGTATATATCCTTCATGTAAAGACGTATATTATTTTACTATATAATAGAGATAAATATTATGGTTCATGAAAAGACGTATATAATCACTCAAGAAATCAGAGATGACATATAGATGTCATTGTGGTACCTTGCGTATGTCGATGAATGGTTCCATCATCATTGTATAAGTCTTCGTTCCGCAATCCATGACTGGCGTCCATGCCAGCTCCGTCACCGTCTTCTCCATTATGTGTTGGTTCGAATAGTTCAGGGTCGAATTCATCCCCCTTGCTATTGCCACTTACATGGTTGCCACGCAGCTGATGCAAATGAAATTCTGCATAGATATATAATATTATATAATATATATAAGCACAATAAAAAATATATGACGATGGTTTTATTTTGTTAACAGAGAAAAAATCAAGGATGTGGTTGATGTGCTGACCTGCATCGCCAGAAGTAGGTAATGGTCGAGAAAGAACCGTACGTGGGCCTCTACGCCCTGACACATAATTATCATTTCTGTGTAGCCAATTTGTGGGCTCTGCTGTCTCGTCATTTTCCACTATAGTCGATAATCCAGTTCCAAAATTGGCACCTTCACATATGAATGGAGGTTCATGATACATCAGGCGGTGGACGAAATGCATGGGTTGTAGATATTTCTCACCTGCTTGTGAGGATGCCGGCCCTATTTGAGCCACAACAGTTGCGGTGCTAATATTTTGCAATTTAGCCTTCTTTCGTGCTCGGTATTGACATTGGTACTCCCGGTGTCTCCTTTTACTCTCTTCCCTTTGTTCGTCGGTCATCTCAGCTCTTCGTTTATGTTGTTGCACGTTCTTTTCTTCCATCTTATCGTTAGCTATGTCTACAGGTCTCGTTTGTGGGGCCAAGCATTATTATATTATAGTAGAGATTAAAATAAAGTTATTTTGACTCAATACCGTTGGCCACAGATACTGCACTGCCTGATGATGTGGTCGCGGTGCCAATGCCGACGTGGCCATGATTCCCGTGTGCATCTGGTGGGATATTTTTCTTGTCCAATATAATTAGCGTGATTTGGTCTATCACAGAGTAATTAATATCTACATATATTTATTTTTGTCAGTTGTATAAAAGTTGGTTTCATTATATAGTAATAAAGAAAGTATCGAAGAGATTAAGTACCATGGGTGTTGTTGTGGGCACTGTTTCAGTCAAAGCACAAGAAGTGCTACTATTTTGGGATGTAGCCTTTTTTCGTGCTCGGTAGTCATGCATGTATTCACGTTTTTCCTCTTCATCTCTTCTATTTGTTCACTCGACATCTCAGCTCGACGAATTCATTGTTGCATGTTTCTTTCCTCCCTCTTCCGTGAGGCCTCATCTAAAGTGGGCGTTTGGATATATATAGGAAATCAGGAAGACACCCCAAAAGTGTTGTATATACATAATGAAAAGCATACCTGCGATGTTTGTGATATCGCTTAGCGCATCACATGCATCTCTCGGCGTAGACATTGCGAAGTACCAGCGAGGATCTTCACCCGACAGAAGCGACGGGCAGAAATAGAGTTATTATAGTTGCTGCTAGAGAAATAGAGTTATTATAGCTACAAATTGATCATTCTTCAGGCAATTATCTTAAGTTATGTTACCTCGGTGTGCTTCTCCGCCGGGTGTAGGATGAAGCGACCTCAGGCAGACAGGATGCGCAGAAGGTCGTGGCCGTTGCCACCGTGGTTCGCGGTGCGCTGGACATCGAGTCCCGCCATCCAATAGACCGTCGAGGCGCGTGCTGATAAACATGAAATTGAAGCAAAATTTGTTGGGAATCAGTGCATCACAGCAACAACATGATACAGTGATACACCTACTACTAAGGTCCATAGAAAGACAAGACAACCTAAAAAATCCAGATGCTACAAATATATCCCTACAACTAACGCTCACATGGTGCAGCTGCTCTGGCATGCCGCCCCCGGTTCAAATCTACTCCCTATGTTTTTTCTTGGAGGGAGGGAGTACTGTCCTGTTCATCACCAGCCCGCCGGCGGCGACAGCGTGTGTGTCCATGTCGTGCGTGTGTGTGCGCTGAGCAAATTCCCCGCTCGGCTCCCAGGCCCCAGCCGACGTGGCTCGGCATCCCTAGCTGGATCGCACAGAAGTAAACGCCGCTTCCCCAATCCTCACCCCACCTCGTCCTCCTCTCCACTCTCTTCTCCCTCCAATAATTCTCTCCTCTGCTTGCTCCACCTCCAAGCACCACCGAATCAGGGAGCGAGTGGGAGCAGATGAGGAGGGAATCCCATGTCTCCGCCCTTCGCTGGAGCAGATCCTCGGCGAGCCGGCGTGGAGCTACGGTAGAAAAGCCAGCTGAGCCTGCGAGCGCCTGATCCACCCACAGGCCGCAGTCCAATCGGGATCGATGGGCGGGGAGGTGCCGGAGCCCCGGCGGCTGACCCGCGCGCTGAGTATCGGTGGCAGCGACAATGGCTGGGTTCCCAAGGAGATGCTGCACCTGGTGATGGGGTTCGTCGAGGACCCGCGCGACCGGGAGGCCACGTCGCTGGTGTGCCGCCGGTGGCACCGCGTCGACGCGCTCTCGCGGAAGCACGTCACTGTGCCCTTCTGCTACGCCGTGTCCCGGTGCTGGGCATGGGGAGAGGAGTCGGCGCATGGGAGCCAGATCTAGGTTCGGTGGTCGTTTGAGGCGAGAAAAGACAGAAAAATAAAAAAGACTGAGGGAGTCACGCGTGGGCGTGCGAAGAGGGCGCGGGGGTGAGAAGCCTGGCATCCCACATCTAATCGTGGTCATCGGATTTGGTTTAGGTGTTTTATTAGCCCTTGATTTTAATGCAGATGAATTACTGTGTGTATTTTCCTGGGTGCACAATGGTTGGAGGCTATCAGTGTGGGACTTTTTTCTAGGGGGACCTAGTATAATTTTGATTGGTCCATTATAGTAGAGATACGTGCACGTGCGCTCTAAATCTCAAATTGTATCCATTTATTTATTTAATGATGGTAGGAGAAAATGATTAACGCCCTCATATGATGGAAGAGCCTATGGCGTCTGAGATTACCTCATCGATCGGCCCGTCAAGTTGATCGAACGGCGCGTGCTCCTGTAAGCATGCGAGGCCGGGTATGTGAAGATTATTTGGACTGATTATTACCGGTCATTAGCGGCCACTAATCTCAATTATAGGCCTCCAGGGAGCGATTTGTGCATGGCCCATGCAAGCACGTACGTGTGCCCACATGGAGGGACTAGTATTGTTAGCTCTCCTCTCCGGAAAGCTAGCAAGCCTACACACGCGTACATCTCTTCGGCCAGGATATACTCGGCTCGCACGCGTATAAATACACCGCTGCGGTAATACGTACTGTAAATGGGCCGAGAGCCCGAGAGAGTTCTAGAAGCTCCTAGATACTAGTGGGCCGCGCGATACCGCGGCGCTCGGCGCTCATCAGATGCGCGCGCGGAAATGATGCCACCGCCTGTAAGATGATGATGAAGCTTCTAGAAAGCTCATGCATACACTCGGGCATGCCTAGTTGGGGCCACCGGTCAGCTAGGGAAGTAAATATATTAGACCTGTATCTTCAGCTTTGCGAGTCACCGCCTGGGATGCGAAAGGATAAACTCGATCTACCGAGGATGTGATCAATTCTAAATTCAAAAAATGCCTCTGCGCCTGGCGCTTGGCGCTCGGAGAAGGACACTGTCCAGGCTTCGTCGTCGTCGTCGTCGTCGCCGAGTACTTCTTCGACGCTGACACCATGGCGGCGAACCCAGGTTGAGATCTTTTTGTTTTGTTTTCTCTCCTTCCCTCTTAGATAGGTCGTATGCATCCATGGCGTACAGGCAGTTGCCCTTGCCGTCGACGTCCGGAGGCCGGAGAGAACACGAGGGAGAGGTACACGGCTGACGGAGTTCATCGCCGTGCAACTGTCTTCAGGCCGTCGCTGTTGTTCGGCGGGCCAAGACCCCTCACGGCCACGCCACCTCCATCAGCAGGTGCCGGCGTCACGCTGTTGCCGGAGGTCGTCCTCGTACCGTACAGCCCCTCGCCACCCTGCCGGAGTTTCGATGGCCTATCCAAGACTGTCCGTGATCCGCGGCTGCGCTGACTCAAGGAGGCGTTGCGGTGCCGGCACAGCAAGGACGGTGGGCTGCACGACCCTGGTGCGCCCCACTCAAAACACCGCGCCGCCGAAGACGATGATCCCGTCCAGGAGTCAAAGGCGCCATGCTGCCGCAGTGTTGGCCTGACCAATGCGCGTGCACCATCGTTCACGTGATTATGCATGGGCTAATGCACAATTACGTGCAGCTGTACATGTGATCTTGCTGTAATGAGATGAAGTCCCGTTATGGAAGCTGTGAATGTTCGAATCGGTTAAACCGAGTGCCACCATGCATTTCGACACTACTACTACGACATCATGTTGTTCGCGACTGACGAGGCCGAACGACACAGGCGGACACAGTCATATCGCGACTGTGTTACAACCGGCCCATGGACCGACGAGGCCATGATTAATGCCGACGCCTTATTATATATATGTTACTAGTGAAGGGCGCGCCCCTTCGCGCGCACATGCAGGCAGAATTTTGAAGGTCGAAGAGCGTGTTAGTTAATAAGTATATTGTTGTGCTTACACAGATATATGGCTTAAATATTACACAGATAGTGTCCATATTCTTCAGATAAACAGACGTTCTAATTGTTCATAGTACTACACAATAGTACTTGTAGCTAAGAAATGATAAGATGGTCACACTTTATATTTAGATAAGACGGTGCAAAGCGGATTGCTGTAAACGTAGGACAAATAATTGGTGCTCAGGTTTATTGCTGATCCACCATATCAAGAACAATATGTAATAAAAAAAACAAAGACCCACATCTTCTTTCCAAGTGATGTGCATGGTACATGAGAAAATGCGATGTGGCTCAATAGCTTACCATATCCAGTGCTTCTTTTCTCCTTGGACCGTTGTCAGGCTCACCGGTGTTGGAACGCTCTAATATTTCCGTTGGAGTGCTCATTAACTGATGGAGGCCACTTAATTGGCTTATGAGTGCTGCCTGAAATTTCGTTGCATCAGTTGGGTGGGCTAAACCAATTGACATGCCTACATAAGAAAAGAGTGGCATCTGTGGCAACTTTAGGGACCTTAAAATGAATCATTTGTTCGCTAACAACGTATTTTAAGGCAGCTAACAATTGAATTAACTGTAAGTGGACAGTGCAACAAGGATGTAAGTGGACAGTGCAACAAGGATCAGGTTTCAGTGTTTATTGTGCTCTACATCTGGCATTTGAAAAGTATGGAGAAGTAATAGCCAACCTTTGTGCAACCAGAAGAGCATGGCGTCCACGTTATCGCTAGCTGAGGCAAGTTCCTGTCCTGGCATTCCTGTAAAATCAGAATCCATGTGCACCCAAACGAAGGCAGAAAGGAAGCAGATTAAACATTTAGCGTAGGGAAGTGGCATGTTAAGATCCATAGACAGTTGGCAATACATATATATGAATATGTCGTGTGCTTTTGAAGATTATCACTCTATATTACAAAGTTACATGGGATTTCATTTTGATCAGAAGCTATACAGCAAAAAAACGTTTCCATCACTTGCACCAAGTATTAGGGGGGAAACAATATTTGGTCATGGACAGAGCACCTAAATCAGTAAAAAGTACTGTGCAATAATGGAATTTGTACGATAAATATGCAGGGAAAGCAGTGCCAAAAAAGGAGGATTTGTAACTTGTTCTTGTCCTGCGTTGAATAGGAAGCATGTAATATAATAAGGGGGTGTTTAGTTACCCCAAATTCCAAATTTTGACACTATGCAAAAAGAAGATTCTCCATCACATCAAACTTGCGGTACATGCATGGAGTACTAAATGTTGACGAAATCAAAAACTAATTGCACAGTTTGGTTGTACTTTGCGAAACGAACATTTTGAGCCTAATTAGTCAATGTTTGGACAATTATTACCAAATACAAACGAAATACTACAGTGTCTACTATTGCTACAGTAACTTTGCCGGCTCCGAATTCGGCCCGAACTAAACGAGGGCTAAACTGGAAAGCTTGTAAGGTAATGCAAGATAAGGGGAAAATGCGGTTAACACTACTACACAAACTTTACTGGAGGCGGGCGTTTTCGATTTTCCGCGGCGGGCAAAGCCGTCCGCCGCGGCCTAGAGGCCACGGTAAATCGTGGCTTAACCGCGGCGGGCGGTGTAACGTGCCCGCCGCGGTAAATATACTTTTACCACGGCGGGCACGTTAGGATGCCCGCTGCGGTTAATCATTAAAAAAAACAAAAAAAAACCAGGAGCCCGCCGGCGAGCCCGTTCTCGAGCCCACTGGCGAGCCCACCGGTGACGAATCCGGGCTTCCCATGGCTGCCCGTTTCCCGAGCCCGCCGGCGAGCCCAATCAGAGCCCGAAACCCTAGCGCCGCCGGGATCTTCGCGTCATCGTCGTCGTAGTCGTCCCTAGATCCGATCGCCTCCACCTCCTCGCGCCGGATCCAGTCGGCCCCGCATCGAGGGAGAGACACGGTCCCACCGCCGCCAGAGATGGGTGTGACTGGCCTCCACCTCCCAGATCTGGCTCACGGCGGCTCCCTTCATCGAATCTGAAGAAGGAAGAAGAGTGAGCAACATCAAGAGGGCAAGAGAGAGGAAGAAGGGACAGTGAGCAACACCTTCACCGAGCCGGTCTGATGGATCTGAAACCCTAGCCGCTGCGCCACCTCGAGCTCCAAGCTCCGCCACCGCCGCCGCGAAGGGAGCGCTGCCTGCCACCGTGCGAAGGGAGCGTGGCCCGCCACCCCGCGATGGGAGCATGGCCAGCCGCCGCCGCGAGAGCAGGGGGCGCAACCCGCCGCCGCCGCGAGCCGGGGGCGCGACCCGCTGCTGTCGAGGAGGGTGACCCCACGCCGGAGGCATGGTCCCCTTCCGCCGCCGCGAGAGCCGGAGAGAGGTGGAGAGGGAAGGGGGAGAGGGGAGGGAGAGCGCGTCGGCGCTATCGCGAGGAGAAGGAGTGCTGCGGCGCGGGGCTGCTCGGTGGGAGACAGAGAGAGGGTGAGGATGAGTGTAGAAACCCTAAGCTCTGGTATTTATATATGAGCCTGGTATGGGCTACGCCTGGGCGCCGAACTGGGCCAAAAATTTATCGTAGCGGGCTTTATTTGATGCCCGCCACGGTAAATCGATTTACCGTGGCGGGCGTCTTAAGATGTCCGCCGCGAAAAATAGGGTATTTTTCGTGGCGAACATCTTAAGACACCCGCCACGATAAATCGATTTACCGTGGCGGGCAAAAACGTCCGCCATGGTAAATAAAAAAGATCCGCCTCGGTAAATCATGGGCATTAACCGCAGCGGGCAAAAATTGTGCCTGCCACGGAGGCTATTTTGGTGATGCAACGCAAATTCGTTTCTGTAGTAGTGTAAATGAGTTTTGCAGGTCTCCTAAGCATGGGTGGCTTGTAGCCCATGCGCAAATTAAAATAGAAAATGGCAGAGGAGGACAATTTACTATATCAAACAATGAGGATAACAGCTAACTGTCCACGTTCTGAACATAATTAGTATTTGAATTTGAAGGAAAAAAAAAGGGGATGAGGGAGGTAAGAACGCACAGTTCATCTACTATTTTCATAGGTGAGGAAGTCGGCGTTTGAGATGTTTTTTGTAACGTGCATATTTCGAACCAAGAAATGTTACCTGGTGACACTTACAGATTCACTGATATATGGGTGCATCAATGCGATGGGCAGATCTATTTTTCTGGTAAAGAAGGGTCCATCTGGTTTGCCAATCAATATTGCAGTGTGGAGTGCAGGATCCTGTAGTATGTTAGAGTTCTATCTACACACATAATATCACTGAACACGAATTTAACTAATCCGAGACTAATTCATCGGGCTTATGTGTGGCTAACCTCTATGAGGGTCATGCGTGTTGCCAAAGAAAAAGGTCCAGGAAACATTTTTTTGTATTGAAAAGGGTAATGCCAATGTAAATCATTCAATCGATCAGTCATCTCTGGTCGTGTATCTACAGATCAAAACAAGGGTTTTGAAGATGAGGGAGGCCGACCCTGCTCCCAGTGCCCCGACGGGCTCCCCGCCAGGGGACCCCCGCCGCCGCGCTAGGTGCCCTCCCCACCAGCCCAGGACGAGCCACCACCCCAACCTCTGGCACGGCACCCCAAGATGCCGCCCTGCCACCGAACAGCGCCCCGGCACGCCCCGCAACGGCTGCCGCCAGCCATGGCGCCGCCATTGGAGAGAGCCATGTCTAGTCCTCGACCAACCAGGTATGCGCCCTGGTACAAGATCCTAGACAAGGCTCCCTCTTCCAGGACCTCCTCCTCCTTGATTTCCATGCGACCGCCACCCCTTTCCTCCTCGGATTTCCACTCCTGTCGCCGGCAACCGTCTAGGTGACCCCTGCGCTCCCGGTGGACTTCAATCACTTTCAAGTCAGGAACGTTCTGTCCTTCCACCTAGCATCCCCCCTATTAGGATTCTTGCTCGCCCGGTTGCTCGGTTTCTTTTCGCCGTCGACGTCGCGAGAACCTCCGTTGCTGCCTTCATCTCCATCAACAACCCGTTTGGGCAGGGCAAGCTCAAGTTGTCCGTGCACTGCTCCCGAGGCCACGCAGTCTTCGAGGCAGAGCAGCTATGTCAGGCGGCTGAGCGGCGACTTTTGGAGGCCACATTAACTCTCCCTACCCCCGACGTCCCTGCTGACAACTTGAGTGCTCCCCTGGGAAAACCCGATGTGCCTGCTAGCTCTCACTCCACTCAACCCCCCCCCCCCCCCCCCCCCCCCCCCCCCCCGGGATGCCTGCAGGGGAGAAAATCCGTCAATGGACCTGCTTACATCGTCCATCTCTCATCTACTTCTAAACCCTCTCTCCCTCCTATACTCCCCTATTGTAACACCCTCGGTGTTACACTGTACAATCTTTTGCTAAAACACTACATGTGCATCATGTTATGCGATAATATATGAAATATAATGTGTAAATCAATTTCTGTGACTCAAAACGTTTATCGGAAACGTGAAACGAATGTTATATTTCATGTCACGTTATATCGCTTAGAGTTCTAAACGAATTTTTATTGAACGAAAATGCTATAGAACGCATACCCGACACTTTAACAAAGTTTGTAGTACAAACTTCGTAGGTGGTGATGAAATACTTGCAATCGAGAAATGAATTCCCTAGCTAGCATGGGTAGTAGCTTGGAAATCGAAGTTGACGCGAATCCGAACGAAAACTTAGTCAATTTATTAAGTTAGAAAACAGAGTGACGAGGCTAAGTTTAGGAATTTTTATAGGAGAATCGGGTTCGGTAGTGGTATAGTCTTAGGCTTTGTTTTAGTAGCTGGACATCCCATCTCGAGTGTTAAATAGTTGGTTTAGCAATTGGATCATTGAGTGTGATTTTTGAGCAGCTTTAAAAACCGTGCATGGCATGATATCGTCAGTCGCTGCGTTTGGACGCGGTCACCCTCTGCTTTGGCTCGGCGTGCTGTGCTGGTCCACCCGACGTGCATGCGCGCGCACGCCAACGCGCGTGGCTCCGTGCTGCTGGCCATGACCTCCTGCTACCGCGCTCGGGCACCTTACTCGCGCGCTCGCTGGGGTCCAGTGAGCCTGGCTGCTTTGCCACCATCGCGTCCACCTAAGCTTTCTGCTCACCATCGCCATCGCCGTCACGTCGACCTACGTCCATGGTTGCGCTACGCTCCAACTGCCGCTCGCCCGGTCACTGCTACCGTTGACCCCTTCGTGGCTACACATGCGTAGGCCTGCCGTCTACCTTCGCCATCACGTCCGCATTCATGCATCGCCATGCTGCTGCCTCCCCTGACTGACGCTAGCCTTTATGGCACGCAGTGTCGTGCCACCATCGTCTTGCGCATCGTGGCGCTGCGGTCGCATGTCGCCGTGCCAGGCTCGTACATGCACGTTGAGCCTTCACCGTCGCGCTGCCATCCTTCCCCCAATTAGAAATTGCGCCACGCCAAGCCCTCCGTCACATCGCCTTCAATGTTGTCGCGTCGGCCGACCGAGCCGTGCCAAGGCAAACCCGCAGCGCTGGCCCCATCTTCCTAATTGTGCACGTCTAGAGGTCGAGTTGGAGTCCAGCTTTGTGCCAAGCTTGCTACTGTCGTAGCCATACAGTGTCGGGGCTTCAATTGGAGTTTTCCCCTACCATCAACCCCCTTTAAGTCCAAACACCATCGTCCATCAAATTAGCTTGGCACAGTCCACCTCTTTCCAATTAACCGTGCACCCAACTAGCCCTATTAGTTAGCCAACGATTGGAGTCGTCCCGGCGAGTTTCCATCCGACAGTGAGATAATAAGGGGCATTCTCCTCACGGCGGTCCGGCATGGCCATTGAGGCAGGTGCTCAGCCACGGCGTCGCTCCTTGATCCTTTGTCTCAATTGAGCAGTGCAATTGCATCTCCTTGACTTGGTTGACTCGCCCATTGAGTGGTTTCACCAACGGAGCAGCTGGTTGCCAGGGACGCCTTCGCCGATGTCTGCATGAACCAGAGCCACCCCACGCCCGTGGCCAACCATCTTGCCGAGCCCCGCAATGTCTTCTAGTCTGTCCTACACGTATCTGGTGAGGCCATCTTGCTCCTAGGGTAGGTGATTGAGACGGTTAGGGCCGAGGCTCGTCGGAGCGCGTGGTCGCCTCCAACGAACGTAGTGTAGATGCGGTGTACATGTCCGGCTCGTTTGGGAGTAGAACGAGTATGTCTAGGACCTCTGGGATGTTACCAGTATGCTAGGCATGGAGTCTAGGTAGTGATGGTAGCATTGGGTTAGGTGATTTCACCGGCGTCGGTGTTGTCGTGGCCAGACCCCACCGCGGTGCATGGTCACACCTACGCGCTGCACCGTTTTTAGTGTATGATACCTCGATCGACGGCGCTTCGCTCGTAGAGTGCTAGGAAGGTGATGGTTGAGGCCGAGGAGGTCCGTGCTTGCCGGTATTGGTCGGCAATGTCGCGGCCTTATTTAGTTCTAGCCAGGGACCTTGAAAAATGAGAATTCAGGTAAGAACAGGGTGCTAGATGCAAAGGCCGTGACTCAATTAAATAGTGTTCGAGTGAGCTTCACAAATAGGAAAGAGAACAGGGGCTCTTTAGCAAAATCGCCACCTCACGTGGGCCGCGCCGGTGGCTCGCGTTTGAGCACTGCGGGAGTGGGCCGCGCGGTGAAGTTTAGTTTCTTTCTTTTCCAGTGAATTAACAAATATTTATTCAATTTAGTTTTGCGCTGATCTTGGTAAAATTATAGTAAATTCTGTAGGTGTCAAAAAATAGTGAAACAAAAATTTGTTAGGTTCACAAAAATGTTATCTAGCTGTTGGTATAGTTAGTTTACAATTATTTATGCTAATGATAGATTCATAAATTCAATTTAGAAAACGTAGTATTATGTAGCTCAATATTTATAGGAATTTTTGTGGCAAATCGGTGATAGCTTTAGACATGAAATTTTTGCAGTAGTCTCATTAGATTATTATGTGCTCACTGTAATTTTTATAGCATTAGAGTAGGATGATAAATATAGTAGCTAGTGCTCGTTGTTTAATTATATATAGAGTAAATCGGTATTAAGAGTAAGAATACCTGTAGTTGCTAAGATAATATATGTCATGCTTCATACTTGTATTGGTAATAGTAGGTAACTTGGCACCTTAGTTGGTAGAACTCGCTTAGTAGCTTGATAGATGTATTTTTATTTTAAGAGTTGCTGTTGCCGTATTACTAAGTGTTGCATCATCATTTTATGCATGTAGATCACGAGTTGGTAGAGTTCATGCCCGTGGATGAATAGGACTATGTGGAGGTCATTGAGGAGTACGAGGAGGAGATCCTCGTATAGGAGGGAGCCTCGGATCCTTTTGGTGCTGACTTTGTTGACCCACTGCCTGCCCAAGGCAAGCCCCGGTGCATAACCCCTATTTTTAATGATCACTGAATATATATATGATGTGTATTTATGTTACAGGCATTTTATGAAAACTACATGCATAAATATATCTACCTATGAGTCCTACTAGTACAGGTCGAGTAGCTGCTATGCTCAGGATTTTGGTAGCGTGAGTAACCTGTCGTTACTCAAAACATGTGAAAATTATGATCACTCATGATAAATGGTGGAAAGGAAAAATGGTGACCGGGCAGGGATATGGTTTGGGAATTGGTGGGTGTAAGAGGTTGTGTCCTGCGGCCAACAGGGCATAGCTTGGTTACACTTTTTCCCTGTCTATGTCGGTTAAGGACCGGCCGTTTCATTGGACTCTAGGTAAGTCACAGATTTATTATCCCGAGCACATAGTTGGGTATGGGCGTAGGGAAGACTTGTTGCTCTCTTGTCGTGGGTTCCGGCTCTTTCTAGACTGACTGATTGGAGGCGGGGATGGTGAAGGTCCTTGCACTGCACTAAGTCTGGGACTTAGAAGCGGGGGCTTGGAGTTCAAGTTTGGACAGGGACCTAGACCCCATGACATGAGGATGATGGGTTGGTCTTGCTTGTGCCTAGGGTACAAGCGGGGTGTGTGTTTTTGTGGTACCTAGCTAGGGGCATTGATTCGCGAATCGCCAGCGTTCCGGTACGGCTTATCTACGGTCTAGCACCATAGTAAGAATTGAAAGATGGAAGGTTATGAAATGGAGCTGATTGCTCAAGTCTTGCTTGAAAGTAGAATAGGTGCTTATATAGAATGGCTCGATAATAAATTAATCATGGCTGCTAATAATAACATAAATAAGGACTCACTATTAGTATTACTTTCTACAAAAAGAAAACTAGCAAACCATAAAGCTTATCATATTCCTTGGAGTCAGGAAATTATTCCCACTAACTGGATAAGTCTTACGAGTACATTGTGTACTCATGGTTTATTTACCCTTGTTGCAGGTAATGCTTGAGGAGTACCATTGTGTGGAGGATTCTTCTAGTGGGCACAGATGGATCCTTGTTCTTTATCACTAGATGTTTATTTTTATTCCGCTGTTTAATATTCCGCACTCTGACTTTGAAAATGTAATAATGTAATTTGAAGAACTCTGGATGTATGAAATGGATTAAGTATTGTAACTCATTCTCATTATTGGATCCTTGGGGAAAAATGTGGATCTTTTGGGCTCTCCCTTAGGGTGTGCCCGACGGATACCGCCTGATGTAGCTTGCTTTCGGGGTGCTTAGTGTCTGGGGGAAGATGAGCGCCTCCGTAAGTGTGTTATTTCGGGTGGTTCTGCCACACCTATCCTCCCTCCGCCATGTCTCATGCCGTGGTAGACACCGACATGACCGGGGCAGCCATCGAGCCCAACACCATCATTACTCGACTCTCATATGCCTCTAATCCCTCTCTCCCTCCTCTGCCAGCAATTACTCGGCTCTCATCTTCCACTAACTCCTCTCTCACCCCCTCTACCCTCCTCTCCTCCCTTCACCACATCTCACGCTGTGGCTGACACCGACTTGACCGGGGCGATCATCGAGCCCAGCGCAACCATTACTTAGGCTACCACCTCCTTCAAGGAGGCTCTCCTAACTCTGCCATGCCCCAGCCTTCTTAAACCCCCACCTCCACCCTGATTCTGCATCCCTCCCTCTGCTTGCATTCGTTGTTTTACCTCCGACCACCACAACAAAGATTGCCGTGACCTAGTCCAGTGCCGGCGGAGTGATGCTTTTGGCAACATGGAGAGCCGCTACCCTTGATGTCGTGGCCGCCTCACCATGCCACCCCATGGCCTACCTCACGGCACCCTTCCCACACATTCCCTGTCCTCCCCATGACCATCAAGTTCCCCACTCTCCCCTTTACCCTACCTCCATCCACCCCCTCATCTCCATCTCCTCCTCCTCGCCCTCTGCCTTTCGCCCCTTCACCCGCTCCCCCAACTCCATTCTACCGCCGTTGATGACCCCCACCCCCCACTACTATCCCGAGCTCCATGAGATTCACGTCTCTGGATCTCCCTCCTATCCCATGGCTCTAGTCGACCTCTATGAGTCGTTGGCTGATCGTTCCGCCCTCCCTACTCCCTCCCTGGTTCATCAAGCGACCACCAACACTTCTAAGGGGCACAAGGGCTCCGATGAGTACACTAACTTCATGCTCCCCTCCAGCGATATCCCCAACAAGTCCACAGAGGAGGTCGACTCTGACAGCTCGCACTTTCATGCCAAGTCATTAGACACCCCCACCGAGGGTAATGTCGAGCTCCTTTGGATGCCGAAAGGGGACATGGACAGGGTGTGGAGGACCGCCTTCGCGTTCATCAACAACGATGGTCCCATCGACACCCCTGTCCCCTAGATCCACTCTGTCCTCTTCGCCGTCACTCCCAACACCCACTGTTGGCTCATCCCCTCCTCTTGTGGGCACATGCTCCTCAAGTTTGACTTCAAGGCCGATCGAGACACAGTGGACAACCTCAATCCCATCATCCATGATGGTGCCAGGCTCACCATCGGGCGTGCCGAGGAGTCATCCAACCGCTTCGTCCTCGACCAACCCTAGCTAGTGGCCATCTCCACGACTGAGTTCCCAGGAGAGCACTAGCACCCGGTGGGCATCAAGGTCGGCTTTTGGAAGATCAGGACCATCGTGGAGATCGATCCCGAGTGCCTCCTCGATGACGACTACTCCACACTCTGCGTTGTGGTCGCCAGGGTCAAGCCGGACGGCATTGTTGAGAACCAGTGGATCGGGAACCCTGGCCAAGGGCCGCAGGGACGCATCCTTGGCTCCTTCTTCACCATCTCTGTCCTTCAGGTCTAGCCCCAGGAAGAACAACATGACCAGATGGGCAACCTCCACCCATTCTTCCCACGCCCACCTGGTCCTACAAATGGCGGCAATGTGCCCCTCGGCTTTTAGGGCCCGCCCATCACTTTCGGGCCCATCCTCCACAGCGCTGTTGTTGGGCCTCCAAGACAGCTTGGTGGGGGGCCAGGCTTCTTCCTAGGCTTTGGCTACTACTTCAATGGGTTTGAACTCAACCCCCACCCCCTATTCCTTCCTGTGCTCCTCTTCTCACCCTTTCCTCTGCCACCACTAACAGGCTTATCGGTATGGCTACTCCTCCTCACCTAGCCCTACCCTATTACGAGGATGATGATGTTCTGCCTCAACCACCGCCATCGCCGGCTGATAGTGACAACCCTCTAGCCAGGAACGGATGAGGGCGCCGCCCTCACCTGGTGGCCCCCCAGCGTAGTAGTGCCCGCCTCGCTGAGAAGGATCCCGAGACCCCAACCGTGCACCTCAACCCCAACTGAGTCACCAGTAGTGCCTTTCCTATCAACGTGCAGGACATTTTCTCCACTCGCTCCGGCTATGCCCATGAAGGTGGTTGCCATAGCTTTGTGTCGTTGTAATCCCCTAGGAACCGTTCATCTTTGAATCAGTACCGCTTCATCTACTCCGTGATGTCTTGGAATGTCCGTGGCCTTGGTCGCCAGGACAAGTGCAATGCTGTCCGGGACACCATCTCCATCTCTCACCCTCACATCGTTTGACTACAGGAGTCCAAACTTCACAACATTGACATGCACAATGTAAATCTTTCCTTCCCTCCTACCTCACTAGCTTTGACTTTGTCCCCGCTGATGGATCCAGGGGAGGCATCCTCACTGCCTGGGATACTGAGGTCATCACGGTGGGCGCCTCGACCCAGACCGCCTACTCCATCACCATCCCTTTCACCTCAACCACCTCCACCAACTCCTTCTCCATCACCAACGTTTACACCCCCTCAGATCATAGGGACACGATTGCCTTCCTAGCAGACCATGGTGCTATGTCCCCTCCCAACGACATGAACTGGCTTATCATTGGAGACTTCAACCACACCCGCACCCCTGTGGAGAAGAATAATGCCAACTTCCACCAAAGGCTGGCAGCCAAATTCAATTTGGCAATTGATGGACTCGCCCTAATCGAGCTCCCTCTCCTGGACCAACTGTACACCTAGTCTAACAAGCGTGCAGTGCCCACCTTAGCCAGGCTCGACCTCACATTCATTAACGGGGGATTCGCTCAACTTTTCCCCAACTCCAGCCTTAACTCCCGCCTCGGTTCTACCTCGGACCATGTTCCTCTAATTCTCACTATGCCCACCTCCATCCCCAAATCCTTCCGCTTCTGCTTTGAAAATGCATGGCTCAAACATCCCACCTTCCTCCCCTCCATCCTCTCGGTCTGGTCTGGAGCTTTCGTGCCATCGGACGTGACTGGTGGTCTGGTGGGAAGGATCAAGGCTCTTCATCATGGCGCCAAGGCCTGGTCTAGGAAACACCGCGCCTAGCCCTATGACTATAACAATGCTTCCATTATGTTGCTCCTAGACATCTATGAGGAGTTCAGGGTGCTATCCACAGGTGAACGACGCTTGCATGAGTTGTGCCGAGACCGGCTTGACTTGCTCATCGCCTAGCGGGCTACGTATTGTAAGTAGCAAGGGAAGTTCTGGGCCCTCTAGGAAGGCGACGCCAATACAAAATTCTTCCACGCTAGGGCCTCCTGCAGAGCACATTAGAACGCAATCCACGCTCTAGAGGTGAATAGGGTGCAGCTGATCAGCCATGACGACAAGATGGTCGCGTTCACCACTTACTACACCAACATCCAAGGCAGTGAGGTGGCCATGACCTGGAGATACGGCCTCGACCAGCTATATGCTGGTGCCCAGTGTGCAAACTCGACACCGCTGATCGTCCTATTCTCAGACCAAGAGGCGCTCTGTGCGCTACGCATCATGTCGGTGGACAGTCACTACCCCAGATCTAGACATCACTACCGGTTCAAAAACCCACTTCACTGCTGGATTTTGAACCGACAGTGGCATACTGCAGTGATGCGGGGTTAACATCACTACCGGTCCTTAAAAACCGACACTGATCTATAGGAAATAGTGTCGGTTCCTGGCTCCACCTGGTAGTGTCTAGTTGGACAACACTGCCGGTTTGTAGTGCCAACCGACAGTGACTGTTGCTTCAAGAGTGTCGGTTCTTGGCTAAAGCCAGCAGTGTTGAACAAGCCTACACTGTCGGTTCATGGATCAAACCGGCAGTGTTGTAGTAAATATCAGTGTCGGTTCATGGATCAAACCGGCAGTGTTCTCGTAACTATTAGTGTCGGTTCATGGTTCAAGCCGGCAATGTTGAGCAAGCCAACACTATCGGTTCATAGATGCAACCGGTAGTGTTGTAGTAAATACCAGTGTTGGTTCATGGATCAAACCGGCAGTGTTCTCATAACTATCAGTGTCGGTTCATGGTTCAAGCCAGCAGTGTTGAGCAAGCCAACACTGTTGGTTTCCTTCTAACCGGCAGTGATGGTTACGATAACACTGCCGGTTTGTTGCTAACCGACGGTGATGGCCCGTTCGTATTTTATTGTTTTATAATTTATTTTAATTTATATTTTTTCATGGAATCATGTTTTGCTTTATATATGCTACATAGACGACAGGTCCATCAATATTAAACATTACAAATGTTACGATTACAATTCAAATGTTCTTATCCACATCTCGATCCCTCAAAATAAAAAAGAAATGTTCTTGGACTTCACACATGCTTCTCGGACTTCCTACAATAATCTGGCGAGCCGCCCTGGGCCATACTGGTCCTTGTACTTCACAGATTGTGCAATGGAAAATACTCCATCATTTTCCAATACCTCGGCTAAGATGAATTTTGCTAGCTCCGATTGTAGTTCTTAGGTGAGCATCTTTTTGGCGTAGCCACGAGAACCGAGATGATGAGGATTCGTCGCTTTTTATAAATTCTCCTTATTCTTCCTGCTCAGTTCTAAGTACTCCTTGGATAACCTGTATTCCTTGAAAGCCTGCCAGAAATCCTTCTGCTTGCTAAACTGTCCACCATCGAAATCTGGCTCTTTATTTTTTAGGACAAAATTCTTGTACAATGTCCCCTTGAAATTCTTGAAGTATGTCCCCATGATTTCTTTTGCTTTTTTCTTGACTAACTCCCTGTCATACTCAGTTGGGAAAGTGAAATACTCTGGGATCTTGACATCCCATATGTAATCCTTCTCACTTTCAGGAACCCTCCACCGGTCATCATCTTTCCCAATCCACTTCCTGTACTTAATCAGGATGAAGTCCCTAACAAGTAACCCGAGGATAGTCTTGTATTTGGTCAAAGCTATAGGCGGTGAGAGTGGATCCCCAAATTCATCGAACTCAGTAACGTGCCAGTGTGCATTCCTACCAACAAGAATCTTTGACACGCCTCGCTTGGATCTGGCCTTCCTGCTACCCGAACCTCTAGCTCCTCGGCCGTCGGAGGCTCCTACTAGAGACACCAAGTAAGCTATGACCCTCTCAATTGATTAGCGTGTGTGGCTACATAGTGACATGATACCAAAGTTACCTGGCCATCTTAGTCATTTTGACCCAGATCGAGTAGGCCAGACGGGGTCCATGGCTGCTCGTTCTCACCGACCTAATTGACACTGTCACCATTTGTCGGATCATGCGGCTCTCCCGTCCCAGCGATATCAGCCGCTTCTTATTGCCGATCAGTTCTTCGGTGATGGGGTAACAGGCGACGATGAGTCATGGCTGTGACACGATCATGGTTAGTTTTGGCCATGAACAACTACTAATAGCATATGTTCATATATATATATAATATGTTTAATGCAAAGTCTAATAATAAGTCCACATACAACAAAGTCAAATAATAGCATATGTTCAGCTAGAACAAATTCATTGTTTGATTGACCACATACAACAAAGTCCACCTACTGTTCTACGAAACTAAGCCTACATCAACTTCCAAATAAGAAAAGCGATGACCATAGCCATAAATAAAAGCATGACATCATTCCAAGACCAAGGAGCAATTCTCCTAATCTTCACATCTTCGGTGGATGGCTTCTCTTCGATCTCCAGTGCCAGCGGATGGCCATGGTTTGCATTCATTGGACCATAGTAGGCCGGTTGCCCATGGTTTGCAAGGTAGGCCGGATGACTATAGTAGGCCCTCAAAGCTTCAGCTTCTGTGTTGTATTTTTTGTGCAAATTACCAGGGTAGCGATTGACTTGAGCATAGCAATCTTCCTAGGTTCAATAAATCCCAGGCATATGACCAACATGCACTACATACCATGCCATGGTTGCCTATACATTTAAGTAAATTAGGCATGTGGTAAGTGGTAATGGTAACTCACTGAACAAGAGTTATTATTCAAGTCATATGGCCAAACTAAATCTATTTAATGTTCTTTATCCTTGACATTCCAAACTAAATCTATTTAAGCAAGAGGAGAAATTCTTATCTAACTCTTACACAAATAGAACACTCCCAACCATCACAAATAAGACGTCCATAGTCATTAACATGTACCTTTGACTGCTAGTTTCCATTGCTTGCAATATATTTCAAAGTACAGAGATATCATAACATATGCAACTACTATTCGAGACAGATATGCTCATATCATTGTCACATATTCAATCCAACTATGTCAAGAGGCGTTGATGATCAATGTTTAAATACTTAGACTGCACACAGCGCAAAAGGTCACTTAGCTGTGACTCGAGGGAATAACTTGTTGCGACAACATGCAAATAACACCAATGGTTCTTAAATAGTTTAGGGCCATGATTACTAGGTCCTCTCTAAATCAGTAGGTAGCATAATCTCTTTAGGGAAAAACTAACTGGTTTATTTAACAGCATGTACATATAAGGATAGCTAAACCAAGGAGTAACAACATGTAACTAAATCGAATAGGAATTGACTGCTATTAGGAAGACAACAACCGTGGGGCATTTCATCTAACACTTAGCGGGCAGTGAGCCACGCACTCACCGTGGGGGTGGGAAAGCAGTTGTCCGGGCGCGCTCCTGAAGGCCTCGGCGGTGCTCCAACATCGGGCGATGGATGGCGTGGGGAGTGCTCCGGCGTGGGGCGGTGCACGGGCTTTGGCATCGAAGAAGAGGAGCACAGGGCTAGGAACAATGGCATAGGGGGCGGTGGACGGTTGCTCCGGCGTGGAGTGGTGCACGGGCCTCGGCGTCGAAGAAGAGGAGTGCGGGGCCAGGAACGGTGGCATGGGGGGCGGTGGACGGGTGCTCCGGTGTGGGGCGGTGCACGGGCGTCGGCGTCGAAGAAGAGGAGTGCGGGGAATGGTTGGCGCGGGATTGAAATTTGGATAATTTCAACCCACGGCAGGCCTTTTATACTGGGCCTCATAACTGCTGGTTCTAATTAGAAACCGACAGTGATGGTGGTACATCACTGTCGGTTGTAAGTAGGAACCGACAGTGATGGTGGTACATCACTGCCTTGCCATTCTCTAAACCAGCAGTCATTTTTGTGTAGCGGTTATAGCATAAGTAACTTATCTTTTCCACTTCTTTTGAATACCTCCTACTAGCTCAACGGTTAAGACCCCGCAACTTAGCCCCCGATACCCATGTTCGAATCCCGGGCGGCCCAATATTTTGGTTTAATTTTATAATTTATTAAGCGGTCTAAAGGTCAAAAAGATAAAATAAATGTGTTGAATCCTAAATCAAACTGAAGCCTACAAGTTCCAGAGCAGCGCACAAACCATTGAGCCATCACCTGATTTCGAAAAGTTTGAAGGAATTTATTCCTTTGAGTGATTATCTGTCCCTGCTTTGCGCATAGGCCCTTCAACTCCTCGGCCACACTGGTCGCGCGGTTCCCATGAAGAGCTGCTGTTTTACCTGGTCCTTGGACTGGTCGCGGCCCTTCAGTTCCCCACAAAGAGACGCCACGTTTACCCAGGAGTCCATCGGCTGCTCGCGCCAGTTCCCAACGCAGGCACGCTCCATCTTCTGAGGGGTGTGAGTTATTGCACCGTGATTAGTTCCACGCCTATATATAAGCTAGCCCCCCATGCACAGTTAGCCGCCATTGCACCACCGCACATCAAGAAAGCGAAGCACCCTTCCCATGCACACCTTGCCCCGGCCCTCGACCCACAGCCACAATGCCTCACCGCTTGAAGACAACATGGGCGATGCTGAACCCGTCATCCTCACGTCACCCCCCAATGCCAGCCCACCGACGCTGTTGTCCAAATCAGACCTCGAGGTGAACCACGAGGACAATCTGGATCGTGAGATCGCATCGAAGGAGGAACTAGAACCTCTTTCGGTGGAGGAGGTCATCTTCAACTCGTTGGAGACGGCTCGGAAGGAGGAGGACCAGCACCTCGATGCCATCACATAGAAGGAGACCAACGACTACATCCTGAAGCGCATCATTGAGATCTCCAAGGAGGAGGAGCCCCGTCACGAGGAGGAGGAGGAGCGCCGCCACGAGGAGGAGGAGGAGCGCCGCCGCCAGGAGGAGGAGACAGAACGGCGTCTCACGATGGACGTGGAATGGCGCCGGCGCAGGGCTGAGCGATGAAAGAAGTGCGAAGAGGAGCACCGGCAGCAGGGGGATGATGCATGTGGTAGCACCGATAGTAATTAGTAGCACTAGTGATTAATCGATGTCTTAGGTCGATGTAATAATTTATTGGTGCTGAAAAAAACCATGTCATCGAATCCTTAGTTTGATCATCATCACCTTGGGTTGATACTTGCATTGCATGACCTCGTTTTATTTGCTTACATATTGGATGTTGCATTGTATGACCTCGTTTTGCTTACATCGTCCCTTGGATTGTATGTGGCGATGCATCTTGGTCATTGTCTTGTTGTCACGAAGACCATAGTATATGATGTGCTACATACCGGAGATCGAGGGGGCCAACAGGACTGTTGCTCTTCTAGACATCACTGACGGGCCATTCTTTAAACCGGCAGTGATTTCCATGTAGGAGTTACAGAATAAGTAACTTATATTTTCCACTTCTTTCGAATACCTCCTACTGGCTCAACGGTTAAGACCCCGCAACTTAGCCCCCGATACCCGTGTTTGAATCCCGAGCGGCCCAATTTTTTTGGTTTAATTTTATAATTTATTAAGCGGTCTAAAGGTCAAAAGGATAAAATAAATAAACCTTGGCACACATCCTATACTAGCGCAGCGGTTAAATATTTGAACTCTGTAGCCCGAGATCCAAGCTCAAACCTGAGGGCTAGCACAATTATTTTTATTTTTTTATATATCACTGCCGGTTTTCAAAATAAATCGACAGTGATAACAAGCATCACTGTCAGTTTTTTCTCATCACTGCTGGTTTTTTTAAACCGAC
The DNA here is from genome assembly GCF_019320115.1 of Miscanthus floridulus. Lineage (NCBI taxonomy): Eukaryota > Viridiplantae > Streptophyta > Magnoliopsida > Poales > Poaceae > Miscanthus > Miscanthus floridulus. Next base: position 11,618,028 of record NC_089586.1, read on the forward strand.
AGTGATGTTTATATATATTAAAAAAAATTCTTTTATATACTGAATAAATAGAAGCATATGTATTCCTATGTCGAAATGGCTTGAAATTTTTTTGGCAAGCTTGTACACCCAAATTAAGATCCCACATAGGTTTTTTCTAATCATTTTTTATTAATAATATTTTTCTGTGTGCGGAATAAGACAAAAGAGGGTGAATTTCATCTTGGACCCAATAGATTTTTTCATCCACCTCTACAAAATTATTATCCCTAGGGCACATTAGATCCTTGTAAAAGTTTGGCACCATTCCGGATCTTTTCGTGGGTAGACTCAGTTCAACCTATAATTAAATAATCTCGTCACGTAGAAATTCAATTAAACCTCACAAAGTAGCAAACCATCTCCGAAAAATCCCAAACTTGATGTTTCCTTCACACATGGCACGTGCAAGCCTGAGAATAATTTTGAGACCAATACAACACTAGAATACATATGAACTACAGAAACCTTGATAACCTATGTGTATAGTCATGGTTCGATGAAAGGGCACATGTACCTCTGTGAAGCATGTATACTTTGCTTATGTCGAAATGGCTTGAAATTTTTTTGGCAAACTTGTACACCCAAATTAAGATTCCACACAGGATCTTAGGTTTTTGTAATCATTTTTTTATTAATTATATTTTTCTATGTGCTGAATGAGACAAAAGAGGGTGAATTTCATCTTGGACCCAATAGATTTTTTCATCCACCTCTATAAAATTCTTATCCCTAGGGCACATTAGATCCTGTGTAAAAGTTTGGCACTATTCTAGATCTTTTCGTGGGTAGACTCAGTATAAACCTATAATTAAATGGTCTCGTTAGCGCGGAAATTCAATTAAACCTCAGAAAGTAGCAAACCATCTTCAGAAAATCCATAATTTGGTGTTTCCTTCACACGTGGCACGTGTAAGCCTAAGAAAAAGTTTGAGACCAATACAATACTGGAATGCATATGAACCACATAAACCATGATAACCTATGTGTATAGTCATGGTTCGATGAAAGGGCACATGTACCTCTATGAAGCATGTATACTCCGCCTATATCGAAATGGTTTGAAATTTTTTTGGCATGCTTGTACACCCAAATTAAGATCCCACACAGGATCTTAGGTTTTTCTAATCATTTTTTTATTAATTATATTTTTTTGTGTGCTGAATGAGACAAAAGATGGTGAATTTCATCTTGGACCCAATAGATTTTTTCATCCACCTCCACAAAATTCTTATCCCTAGGGCACATTAGATTTTGTGTAAAAGTTTGGGACCATTCTGGATCGTTTCATGGGTAGACTCAGTTCAACCTATAATTAAACGGTCTCGTCACGCGGAAATTCAATTAAACCTCAGAAAGTAGCAAACCATCTCCAAAAAATTCAAAACTTGGTGTTTCCTTCACACGTGGCACGTGCAAGCCTGAGAATAATTTTGAGACCAATACAACACCGGAATGCATATGAACCACAGAAACCTTGATAACCTATGTATATAGTCAAGGTTCGATGAAAGAGCAAATGTACCTCTGTGAAGCATGTATACTCCATCTATATCGAAATGGCTTGAAATTTTTTTGGCAAGCTTGTACACCTAAATTAAGATCCCACACAAGATCTTAGGTTTTTCTAATCATTTTTTTATTAATTATATTTCTATGTGCTGAATGAGACAAAAGAGGGTGAATTTCATCTTGGACCCAATAGATTTTTTCATCCACCTCCACAAAATTCTTATCCCTAGGGCACATTAGATCCTATGTAAAAGTTTGGCACCATTCTGGATCTTTTTGTGGGTAGACTCAGTTCAACCTATAATTAAATGGTCTCGTCGCGCGGAAATTCAATTAAACCTCAGAAAGTAGTAAACTATCTCCAGAAAATCTCAAACCTGGTGTTTCCTTCACACGTGGCACATGCAAGCTTGAGAATAATTTTGAGACCAATACGACACCGGAATGTATATTTCTAATTGCCCAACAAATGTTACATGAATTACATGCATGACAATAATTAAACACACAAAGCCGTACATATTAAAATTAGAACCTAATTAAACTACGACCTTAAAAACCTAGCTAAATAAACATTAATTACTATCGGATTCACTGTCGGGATCGATCGGGCCACGCACACTAACATGCCTCTGTAGCCATATATGGTAATTGATGTCACGGATTATGTATCCGCTTGTATCGATGAAGTTCAATGCCCATATGAGTGCACTCTCTCGTGCCTCACAATACCAAAAGAATGGTCGGCCATAGATGTAACCTACTGAACGACCACTGCCCCTGTTAGTAATCCTTATGCAGTACTAGTGTCCTTCTATAGTGAGCTGGCCAAGGTTTCTAATACAGAAGTCCCAATCGTACCCGAGTTGCTTCGTAGCTTGGTCTAGAATGGCCCACAAGCCACATGCAGCATAGGTAAGGTCCTGTAGCGCAATCTACATGCGGAGAAAAAAAATAGAGAATGTTATTACAATAATAAACAACAAATAACCATGACTCAGGTATAAGTGACCATTTTACCACATCCGCATGGTTGTAGCTTGCAAACCATTCGCTTGCTTGCGGGACGGGGATATCACCAGCATTCAAAGTAAGTGCCTTGAAGTGCGAGAAATCAGGCACATCATAGCAAACATGTCCAAGTGCCTCTAAACAGATGCGCACGACACTTAATTGGGCGCTTATCATGTCCGGGCTCTGTATTCCCGTCCCATGGATATGGTTTCGATGATTTGAACCCCTCACAGGGATGAAAAAGCTGAGTTCACACGTCCATAGCCGACCACTTGCATTAGATGCCGTGTTCTCGACGATGTCCGAGATAAAGAACTAGCTAAGTGTTGTTCGCAGCCAATCTATTGGGGATATAGTCTGCGACATATATGCATGCAACAATGATATTAAACTAATTACACTTATTTGTTAGCATCAAAAAACAAAAGATGTTGGAAAATATTTCATATAATAGCTGGAACAGGGAACTGTGGAATGGCCATATTAGGAGCGAATGGCTCCTCGCCAGGGTGGAAACCTAATTCTTATGGTAGGGGAGGTCCGTTGTTCATACCACCTGATCGATAAAATGCAAAAAAAATATGAACACAAAATATATGCACAAAAAAATTATTCCAAGTAAAATGTGGCAACATAATTAAATATAGATCGAATGCAAGAAATAAGAATATATATACATGTAGAATGCAAAGAAACATGAATATAAATATACATCAAATGAATATAGATACAATATTGGAGAAGACAACATATCAATACCATTGACAAATGCAGGAGCCATGACCAAATCACGTAGAGAGAGAGTGGATGTCTTGAGAAGTGAGAGTGAAACATGAGAAATGAGACTGAGAGAGTTCGTGGGTGGGTGGGATCGATGTATGTCGCCAGCAGTTTGTTTTATATAGGGGGGCATGGACATCACTGTCGGTTTTTAAATAGAACCGACAGTGAAGGTGGCTATCACTGCCGGTTTCTAAATAGAACCGACAGTGAAGGTGCATATATATAAATGATATATCTATTTAGATACTACAGTGGGAAAGTTTTAGCAAGAACGATATATTTATTTAGATAGTAATGAAATACATAAAAAATTACAAAAAATTAGAAATAAGTTACATATACGATAACAAAGACCTTACACTAAAATTCCATATACGATAACAAAGACCTATTTGCATACCGGTCAATGTTACCATTAATGTGTATCAACACATTATAATTTAACTACCTCAGTAGCATTCTTCTAGCACCAATTAGGGTCAAACAACAACACTGAGGTGGTCTACGAGCTATACCGGTTGGAGATGATAAGGTGGCATCGATGAATCCATGCCTCTGCTATACATGGCCTTTTTCTCAGTATAGTCCAGAGCACATCGGATTCAGCTCGACACCACACCGATGAACCAATGCTGCTCCAGGACAAGAAATTGCCGAGAGCACACCAGGTCTCTCTGGACATACAGTCCAAAGCGCACCACAGCGGATGGCTCTATGAACCTCGTGGCATCTCTAATCTTCGGCGTTGCTCTATCTTTAGTAGCATTCTTCTAGTACCTCATGTGTGCACCATTTTGGTGGACTACGATGCATAACGATATATGTGGTTTGTTGTGAGAGGAAAACATTGTATCATGGCTGATAAGCCTGGCTGACACCAACATGTATGGAGAGGCTAGCTCCTAGCCGAGGGCCATTTTATAGGGGCTAGCAGTCGTGGTACATTTTTATTTCTGAACTAAAGTTGTCGGGGTAGGTGGGAGCAGTGTTCCAATTGCTGTGGTCATGGACCACTGTTGGCATGTGAGGAGCATCTACACATCACTGTCGGTTTTAGTTTAAAAACCGACAGTGATAGAAGCTATCACTGCCGGTTTTAAAACTGACTGTGATAGAAGCCATCACTGCCGGTTTTAAAACCAAAACCGGTAGTGAAGGGCCCTACCGCCATCTTTTAGTAAAAAATATAAAAAAACACTGTCGGTTTGGAGCCTGCCATCGTAGCATTTTTTGTAAAAAATATAAAAAGTTTGGCCCACCTGAGATTCGAGCGCGGGTCACGGGGTCGAGAGTGCGCGGCCTGCCATCGTAGCCTTTTTGTAAAAAATATAAAAAGTTTGAACCGCTGAGTTAGGACAGGGAGTTCGGTAAGAATGGTTTTATTTTTTTCTTTTATCCCATTGTAATGCAATACTAAATAATAAATGCAAAATCAAAAAAGTTTGGTCTGCCTAGGATTCGAGCGAGGGTTTCAGAGTACAGAGTGCGCGGCCTTAACCGCTGAGCTAGGATAGGGAGTTCGATTAGTTTGCTTTTCTTTATTTATTAATTCATAGAAATAATGTAGTTAGTTTATATTTTAAAATAACACAAAAATTTGTATCTTGATTATTTAATTCTATGATAATTAATTAATGGTCTATAATTATCAAAGAATAGTGTTTGTGAACATCATCTTAATATTTGATTATATAGTCAATAATTAAATTGTAGAGATGCGCACAAAATATAAATTAAATATTCAGTGCGAATTACTGATACAACGTTTGCATAATGATTACACAGTTAATAATAATCTAACTATCTTTAGGTGCATCAACAATGAGGGCCTCATTGTGATCAATTCGTACGTAAGCAGGTTCATCATCCTCTTGAAGGATAGGTAGGGGTACGTTCGCCCCGAATGGATGCATTTCTAGATAGCTCATGTAGTCTTCTTCGTCCGTCACTCCATCGACACCGACAATCTTCCTTTTCCCTTCTACGACTATTTTTAGCCTTCCTTTTGTTTTGTTGTCCCTTGCATAGAAGACTTGCATAACATCTCTTGCAAGGACGAAGGGGTCGTCTCTGTATGCAATCTTAGTAAGATCAACGGTAGTGAACCCTTCACTGTCAGTGTTGATTTCCTCGAGCCAGACCCACTGGCAGCGAAAAAGAGCTGCCTTCAATGGACCATAGGCTAGCTCCCATATCTTCTCTATGAAGCCATAGTATGTCGCCTGCACATTGCCGTTCTCGTCGTGAGCATCAAAACGAACACCACAATTTTGGTATGTGCTCTTTCCATCTTGCTTTTTTGTGTAAAATATGAATCCATTGATCTCATACCCTTGGTACTTAAGATATGTACTCGAAGGCCCCTTGGCTAAGGCATCCAGTTGATTACCCAACTTTATTCCAAGCAAGCAAGGTCGCAACCAGCTAACAAATTCCTCCTTATGTTTTTTTATCTAGTCAAGCCTATGACCTGCTCGGATACAGAGTTTGTAGCGATTGCCTGTGCTCGTCAATGTATGGCATCACACCCTTGGCTTGCTAGAGAACAGCAAACTATGCCTGTCTGAAAGAAATAGGGTCGTCTATTATAACAGATTTCTCCCCGATCGTTCCTTTGCCATGTAGTCTTCCCTCATGACAAGATTCTGGAACTTCGACCCTTTTGATGTCCAGATAATATGTGCAGAACTCAATGGCCTCCTCCGTTGACCATCCTTCAACCATGCCCCCTTCTGGCCTGAATCTGTTCCTAACATACCTCCTAAAATCTTTCATCAATCTTTCAAAAGGAAACATCTGATGCAGGTACATTGGGCCAAGGGCTCTAATTTGGTCAACAAGATGAATGAGCAGATGCAATGAGATATCAAAGTAAGTCGGCGAGAAATGCATCTCAAGCCTAACGAGAGTTTCGACTATGTCTCACTGCAACTGCTCTAGCGTGGACACATCAATGACCTTTTTTGAGATCGCATTGAAGAACGAGCAAAGCTTTATGATTGGGGCGCGGACCTTTGGGGGGAGGATACCACACAGGGCAACAGGGAGCAGCTGAGTCATAATGACATGACAGTCATGGGCCTTCATAGGGCCATAGTTGAACTTGAGTTCTCTCATGTTCACTAGCCTCTTCGGGTTCGCACAGTAGCCCGTCGAGACTTTGAGTTCGTTGAAGAAAGAAATAAGCGCACGCTTTTCTTCCTTCTTCAATGTCCATGACGCAACTAGAAGTTCGAACTGGCCATTCTCTAGCTCCACGGGATGCAGCTCCTTCCTGATTCCCAAGTGTTGCATGTCCAGGCGTGTGGCTAGTGAATCCTTCGATGTCCCCCTGGTGTCCATCAAGGTGTTAAGAGTGTTAGCGCACACGTTTTTAGTGATGTGCATGGGATCAAGATAGTGGCGTACACTTAGAAATGGCCAGTCAGGTAGTTTCTAGAAAACCAATTTTTTTTCTTCAAAACGCTCCCATCAGGCGCTGCTACTGCATTGTCCCCCTTCCCAAGGACAACCTCCAGTTTGTTGAGTTCTCGAAGTATTGCAAGCCCGTCTCGATATTTTGGAGCTAAGCGTTTCTCAATAGCACCGTTGAAATCTTTTCTGTTCCTACGGTAAGGGTGATCCTTAGGTAGGAACCTACGGTGTCCCATATAAACTATCTTTGAGTTATTTGGCAGATTTACCGCATCGGTGTCGTCTAAGTACTCGACACATCTAGTATAGCCTTTTGTCTTCTCTCCGGACAACGAACCTCGACCTGGCAGGTCGGTGATTGTAGCGATAAGTACTTGTCCCAAACATCCGGCACACCCTTTTCAAACATCTCCACTAGTTCATCAATCACTGGTTCCAGAAACACATCGATGCCATTCCTAGGCTATCTTGGCCCTTGGATCAGTAGTGGCATCTGGATGTACAACCGCTTCATACAGACCCAAGGTGGAAGGTTGTATATACAGAGCGTCACAGGCCAGGTGCTATGATTGCTTCTAACCTGGTCAAAATGATTCATCCCATCTGTGCTCAAAGCAAACCAAAGGTGCCTTACCTCTCCATCGATGTCCTTATAGAACATAGTATTGACAGTCCTCCAGTCATGCCCATCAGCGGGGTGCCTTATCATTGTATCTTTCTTACGCTCTTCGCCATGCCAGCGCAACAGCTTGGCTAACTTTACACATGCAAACAACCTATGCATCCGGGGAGCTATAGGGAAATACCAAACGACCTTTACGGGACCTCCTCTGGTCTTGGTACCCTCATTTGATGGCCCTTCCTTGTACCATGGAGATTCACACTTGGGGCACTTGTCCAAGTCTTTGTATTTTTCTCCATGGTACAATATGCTATCATTGGAACACGTGTGGATTTTTTCAACCTCGAGGCTGATGGGGCAGATCATTTGCTTGGCCAAGTATCTTTTCTGGCAACTCGTTTTTTTCTGGGAGCATTTTCCTTATTATACCTAACAACTGATCGAAGCCTTTATCGCTCAATTCATTTGTCGATTTGAACTCTAACAGTATGATGTTGGCTTCTAGTTTGCTTATTGGGCAATTCCTATACAATGGTGTTTTGCCATCTTGTCTCATTTTCTCTAGCTTTCTCAGCTGTCTTTCACTAAGACATCCGGTCTCTACATTATGTAGCAGCTGAGAAATGCCATCGTTATCCTCGGTGTCGTTAGCTAACGTGTTCCTAAACACATTATTAACTGTGGCCATAGGTTCCGTGTTGACACCGGGTTCCTCGTCAGCATCGTGGATGGCTACATCAGGCATGTCCACATCATCATCGTTTTCCTGCAGAACATTCACACCAACCTCGACATGCATAGTCCATATCGTATAGTTTGGCATGAACCCCCTGATAATCAAGTGCGATCGTATAGACTTAATTTGATGAAAGTCCCTATGATTCTTGCAATCTTTGTATGGGCAGAAGACAGGGTTCCCATTCCTAGCATGGGCTTTGGCATCGGTGATAAACTGGCTGATGCCATGTATGTACCGCTTATCCGTTCAGGACAGATGCATCCACTCTCGATCCATCTCTGCACAAAAAATACTTAGACAGCAATTACAAAGAATTAATAAGAAATCGAGCTTCATGAGCAACAATTGTAGCTCGAAAGTACCATTTTTGGAAAACATTATTGTACACTAATTATTGAAAAATTAAAATCGGTAGCCCCGGCCCTATAAATTGAAAATCGTAGTAAAAAACAATTATTGCACAATATTGAAGAACAACTATTATACTCTACTTCTAAGAACTAATTATAGCATCACATACTAACAATGATGATCTTGACCACCATGGAATAATTAGCTAGGAATTTAAATGTGTTCATAGACACCAACCTTTTGGATGATGGATTCACCATAATTTGAGCCTTGCACAAATGTCCAATTGGAAAAGTACTCTCTAGAATGGAGAAAGAACTAGAATGAGAATCAAGCAATGTAGCCATCAAAACGAAGCTAATTAAGCAACAAAATCAAAGGAGTGGATGTTTATTACTAACCTTAAAGCAAAAAGATCAAGCCATTCTTTAAAATCCAAGCACTAGCTTCATGGTGAAGAGCAGCCGCAGCAATGGAGGGAAGGTTCCAAACACGAGCCTTTGTTCTCGGGATGGAAGAGAGAAGGAAGGAGAGGACGGCTTCAGCATTTTTGTGTTGTAGCTTATCGCCGTCGGTTCTTGGCTAGAACCGACAGTGATAGAGCCCAATCACTGTTGGCTCTTGGCTTAAACTGGCAGTGATGAGTGCCCGCCAAAACACTGCCGGTTCAAGCTATAAACTGGCAGTGATATGGTCCTTCACTGTCGGTTTTAGCCCAGCCCCAATCATTTTTTTATTTTCAAGCTCATAACCGGCAGTGAAGGTATATCACTGCCGGTTCTCACAAATCCAGCAGCGATGACACTACCGGACTGCTTGAGTTTGCCGAGTGCCCGAAACACTCGGCAAAAGGCATAAAACATTCGGCAAATGGTTCGCCGAGTGTAACACTCGGCGAACAGCACTCGCCAAAAAAAGTGACGGCAAAGCCAACTTTGCCGAGTGTCTTTTATCGGGCACTCGGCAAAGCCTTTGCCGAGTGCCCGACACTCGGCAAAGTTGAAACCGAAAAAAACCCGAAAAAATAGGAATTTTTACCCAAAAAAATGGAATTTTTTTTATCGATGGAGGCCCCCACCCATCTACGACATTTTTCGCATGAATTTCATGGCTACGCGGCCGACGCGATTCGAACCCGAGACCTCCCGCTGTGCACGTACCTCCTCTACCACTACACCACACTCTCACTTGTGTCTGGATTCCGTTTTAGTTCCCAATATATTATACTAAACCGAGTGTAAATTGCATGTTTGAGGCCCTAAACGAATTCAAATAAAAAAGTTGTAAACTACAAAATTTCATAACTTTTCGAGATCTACACTTTTTGTTTAGGAAGTTTTTCCATCCGAGGTCGTTTACAAAATTTGAATTTTAAAATTTTGAAATTCAAACACAGTTTTGCATGACAAGATGTTTTCAAATAAAAAAGTTGTAAACTACAAAGTTTCATAACTTTTCGAGATCTACACTTTTAGTTTAGGAAGTTTTTCCATCCGAGGTCGTTTACAAAATTTGAATTTTAAAATTTTGAAATTCAAACACAGTTTTGCATGACAAAATGTTTTCAAATCAAAAAGTTGTAAACTATAAAGTTTCATAACTTTTCGAGATCTACACTTTTAGTTTAGGAAGTTTTTCCATCCGAGGTCGTTTACAAAATTTGAATTTTAAAAATTTGAAATTCAAACACAGTTTTGCATGACAAGATGTTTTCAAATCAAAAAGTTGTCAACTACAATGTTTCATAACTTTCTGAGATCTACAAAGTTTATTTTGGTTGTTTGGTCATCTGTTCATCCGACATGGTCGTTCTAACATTGTTCACAAATCTTATATATCTCTCTTGTAGTTTCATAAACTACAAGAGAGATATGTTAGATTTGTGAACAAATTTATTTTCACTTTGTCGTATGAAGAAAAGACCAAAACAAACATTGTACATCTTGATGAGTTATACACCTTTGTAGTTGAAAACTTTTTTATTTGAATTAATTTACTGCTTCAAAATGTGCTTTGAAATTTTTTTTGCCGAGTGTAAAAAAAATAACACTCGGCAAAGAAGCTCTTTGCCGAGTGTAAAAAAAAAAACACTCGGCAAAGAAGCTCTTTGCCGAGTATCAAAAAAAACACTCGGCAAAGAGATTCTTTGCCGAGTGTTAAAAAAAACACTCGGCAAATAGCCTCTTTGCCGAGTGTCAAAAAAAACACTCGACAAAGGCGTCTTTGCCGAGTGCCCGAAAAAGAACACTCGGCAAAGCACCTGACACTCGGCAACTTAGGCGTTTCCGGTAGTGTGATGCCGGCAGTGATGTGCAAATCTGGCGTAGTGTTGGATGTCTCCTTCTAGTATGTCTTCCCGACCATGACAATGGATATGTTAACAAAATATCAAGTTAACAACTATGTAATTGCGACTATAATTATATATTAGACTGTTAATCATCATTCCATTAGTCAATTTAGAGCCTATGCAAGGTACACTGAGATTCAGATTCCTAGGCATCGATATATATCTAGCAGAGTATATATCGGGGACTTTCAGATTTAGCTAGATTCATCAAATCTATTGAGTCCGATTGAGCACAGACATTAGGTAATAACCGCTACCTAGATGAGGTAAACATGCAGAGGCCATTCAGATTAATAAGTTGCAGCTATGCCAGCATGACCCATCATCATCAATTTCTTTTCAAACAAAAGGATAAAAAAAAATTCTGGGCTGCTAAAACTTTGGAGCTTCAACCTATATTGTTGCCAACAATTTATTCCATTATTAAATTATTACACGCCACACACACACGTACAGGGCAACAGCTAGAAGACGCAGCAGGTATTTATTCCATCATTACACGCCACACACACGTACAGCTCGACCGCGGCACCACCAGTGCATTGTGCATGCGGTGATGACTGATGAGCAGACGACGAAGACGAGGACACATGACGACACCAAACAAATTAGAGCACCAGCTGGGCCTGTTGCCTGGCTAGCCAGCCGTAGCAGCTAGCCGATCTCGGGGATCTGGGAGACATAGCCGCTGTTGTCGATGTGGACGCGGACGCGCGCGGCGTTGAAGCCGTCCGGTTCGATCCGCGTCCCCTGCGGGAGCACCTCCACGGCCACGTCGGGCCTCTCGTGGGCGATCTTCTGCGCTGCCGGCGTCGCCATCCAGCCCAGCACCTCCGGCCACTTCGACTTCTTCCCGGCGGGAGGAGCAGATTCACCGCTCCCGGTGGGAGGAGCATTTCCAACGGGTGGAGGAGGTTCAACACCGATCATCTTGCGGGCCCAGCAGCTCTACTAGGTGAGGAGCTCAGTGTGAGACAATCGTGTGGACGTACGTCATCGTAGATATTCAGATGCCTCTACGACACGTGTATATATAGACGTACGGCCGGGTACGTGACGATTCCTTACGCCATTCCTTACGCAATGATAGGCCACGCAAAACGCTAACTTTATTTGGCACCCAGTCACAGGTAAATAGTAGGAACGCACGCGTATGCCTCGTTTCATCAGGAAGTTTTTGTTTTGCTGTTAGAGCTCGCCGCTCTCGCCGGTCGCCACAATGATGGTGCACCTACAGCTCAGAGTGCCCCAAACTACGTTCGCCACCGGAACAACCAAGCTGCACCTACAGCTGGGAGTGCCCCCCAAACAACGCCTGCCGCTGTCGCCAGACGTACTGTGAGCCCAAACAACACACGGTAAGCGCGTTTGTCCCCTACCACAAGTACATATGAATCAATGCCGAAAAGGGATCTATGATAATAGATTAGTGTCAACTAATACACCATCCAATTTAGGATCTGTTTCAACATTCTAAATTCAAAAGCAAAAGTGCAACAAAAGAATATATCTACTTCCATGTGTTTAGAGTCTTGACTCAATTTCTAGCCAAATGAATTGAGGTTTGTATTCTACTTCAGAGTTTTTTCCCGCACGATTAATCATATCCCTCAATATCAATCAAGAGAACATGATATGGAACATCATTGGGAAAGTGCAAGAGACAATCGAGCAACAAGGAGGAAAAACATATTAGTTGGGAAAAATAAAGGTACCGACTTGGATATAGTACATTTATATTCATCAACGTTTGAACTCTCAACCTATGATCTTTATATTCATGAGTTTTCACAACACAATCCTAGAAAATCACACAAAAATCATAAACATCTGACCACCAATTCGGTATAACCAAATCACCATTGATATAAAATAGCTATCAGAATTATGCACATTTACTATTCTAGAAAACAACATAAAGTAACTAATGAATTCATCTTTAAATTGCCCACCTACTCCATTAAAAATGCGATCTAAAGTGGACCAAAATGTGCATTAATTGCCTAGGATTTTTTAATATCTTTAATCCTTTTTAATTCAATATTTTATTCATAACCGCGTCTAAAAATATTTCGCTGATGTAACCCTTTTGGTTGTGCTAGTCCAGCTGGCATGACAAAATAACGTAGTCACACCACATCCATTGGCGCGACAAGGTCAACTACATTGGAAGGCATTTCCAACATGGAAAACCTTGTCATGCCACTCTCATTGGCATGACAATATTGTTTTGTCACTCCACCGAGATTGGCGTGACAAGACTTGACATTAGAAAAATCATAATTCTTTGATACGATGATGGATGAAGATGATTGTTATATGAAAATTGTAGATCCCGACTAGATCTACAACTTTCTAGTTTTGAGTATTTCCTGAGATGCTCAAAAAAAATATATAAAATTTTAGCAGCATAAAAATCGTGAATTATCGCTTGTCGTATTAGAAAATAATATCTTCTTTGTATAGTGTCAAATGAAGATACCTTTTGTACCAAAGCTGTAGCTCTCACTGAGGTCTACAACTTTATAGTTTTGAGTTTTTACATTTGAGGTCGTTATGATGCTCGAGAAAATAATATAAAATTTCAACACATATTAGTAGTGTACCAGGACTTGTCGTCTCACGAAAATTATATTTTTCTTGTATGGTATCAATGGAGATACTTTCTATATCAAAGTTTTAGCTATACATGAATCAACAACTTTTTAGTTTCGAGGCTTTCATTTGAGATCGTTGAGATACTCAACATGCAGATGACTGTTGGCGGTCCTTAACTCACTTTTTTTTACCGCCAACATTTATATAAAACCCGCTAAAAAGAACACCAAACTTAGAAATAGGGCTTATAACTAACAAAGTTCCACGAGTTTTGTTGATTCATCAATTACAGGAGGACATGTCGGGATGACACAAGAAACGTGTCAAAAGCACACAAAGACCAAGGCATAACATCACCCGACATGAGCCCAAGAGGAGAGGCCCAATAAACCCGGCAAATTAGGGCCCAGTCAGGTGAAGAAAAAAGGCCAAAACCCATATCAAATCAACTCCAAATGGCGCAAAACTTTACAGGACCCACCTAGAGGCCGAAAGGAAGCCACCCACCGAAGATGGGACCATTTGGGCCCAGTTGGGGTGCGGCCGCACCACTGGGGCCTCTCGGGGCCATCTTTCGTGTGTTTCCTCCCACCGCCTTACCTATGACGGTTCCATAGGGGATGGCCAGGTTCAACATATCTAGGACGTCGGTTTGGTGCTTTCCATGAGGAGATGAGGCCTTTCTTCCAAGGACCCCCTCCCCTCTACCTATAAAAGAAGGCCATTCCCTCCTCATTTCAACAACACATCAAGGAGCAAGAGCACCACACAAGAGAAACATTCCAAGGGATTAGGCCCTAGATAGCTAGTAAAGTTAGTTGGGAGAGATATGAGGGAGAGTACGGGGAAGAGCCGGACTTGTCGGTGTCTCCCAGAACTTATACCTCGGCGAACACTTGTACCTCGACAGAATATTAGTTAAGTGTTCAAGTTTCTTATGGTATAAAGTCTTTTGATTAGTCAAGCTTTACTCTTATTTTCTTACAGGTTCGTCGTCCGTTCTTGTAGCGAATACTCTAGTAGAGGGCCCTGATAAAGATGGATAACCCTACCGGAATGCTAGAGTAGCAGTCGACAACGTAGACATGGTGTCTAGGCTAGAGGCTACCTTCGTTTGCCTCGTGCCCTCCGGTTGAGGAGTAGGCGGCAGGTGGTGACAGCCCTGTGCGTCCCTTGTAATCCCCCACATTCGGGTACGACGTAGAGCCATAGGCTGGCTACGCTTGGCACACCAGGTGTTCACCAGTGCCCGAAGTAAGCAAGTAGAAGTAGAGTTTATCTTTCTCTAGACCTAAAAGCCATATGAATCCATCTCTACCCTTTCCAACTTTACACCTTGTGTTGTCATTGGACGAATTAGCTAGAAGAGATACATCCGTTCCCTGTGGAAATACAATACCCTGAATACTTCTGGATGCAAGCTACAACAGTAATTCCATACGCTTGTGGATTAACTTCTGTAGACATTAAGAAATACCAACAATGACTTTCCAGGAGCTACCTGAAATTCCATTCTGCTAGGCTAAGATCTCTGTTATCTTCCAGCAAGTCTAGAAAGAGAATAATGAGTCTGACATTCATAATTAAGCTTTTCAGATTTGTCATTGATGCTTGCCACTCCTTAAATTTCTGAGAATTTTTAATTTAGCAGTGATGTTTTTGTCCTCGTCATGAAGTTAAATTGATTGATTCCAGCTGTTGGCCAAGATGTTTTGGAATTCTGCATGTTTCAGCCAGAAATTCTCAAAACCAAAAACTTTGCTTCTAGGAATAGCTGTGGAGATTGTTATTAAACAGGGGCAGTGATCAGAGGGGGCCATATCTAAAGCTTTGACATAAGTGTTTGGGTAAGAAATGGCACAGCTAATCGAGGTGAACACCCAGTCAAGTTTCTCAAGAAGAGGTGAGGGCTGCATGTTTGACCAGGTATACTTTCTACCTTGCAAAACAATCTCATTTATGCCCAAAGCACTGATGGCAGCATTAAACCTGAACATTTCTGACAAATCTCCTCCAGGTTTATTCCTATCTTCGGATTTCCTGATAAGGTTAATGTCACCTAAGATCATCCCGTCTGTATCTTCTGGCATTTAGATTTCTTTGAACCAGTTCAGAAAAGAACTTTTTTCCTTCTGGCGTACATGGTCCATAGACACAAGTAAGAATCCAACTGGTATTATCATGATTTGAGCAGAACTCAACAGATAGAGCAAACTCATTTCTGAAGATCATAGTACCACTGAAGATAGCACTTTTTCAAGCTATCAAAATCCCCCGAGAGGCCACTACCGATGGGAGGAATTCAAAAGCATCTATAGCTTGAGGACAGATTTTCCTGAGAACCTAGGGGTGCGAGACAACTCTCTCTATGGAACTTGGCAAAATAGTCCCTTAACTTCGGGAGAAAGGGTGCCCCCTCTCAAAAGGGGGTCGCAGTGACTAGGCCCGAGCGACTGTTTACCAAAAACACAGGTCGCCGTGGTCCCCCCCCCCCCCCCCCCCCCCCGGACCGCCCGGATCCCACGGGCGAATAGAAAGTTCGATCTACATGGGATCTCACCTAAATCGCCCCATCTATCCTCCTGAGGAGAAGTTTGTTTGGTTTCAAACTCCGATTCAAACAGGAGGAGTACGCCATGCTAATGTGCCTTGGATGATCCACATCTTCTGGCCAATGGTATGCTTACCCAAGGAAGAAGTTGGTCTTGGAGTACTCAATATCACGGTACAAAATGAAAGCTTGCTACTGAAACATTTTCACAAGTTTTATAACAGAGCTCCAATACCTTGGGTGCAATTGGTCTGGGATAACTATTAAACAAGAGATAGACTGCTAGTTTAGGGTTCTACCTTCAGAGGATATTTCTGGTGGAGGGGTATCCTAAAACTTCTAGTTCAGTACAAAGGAATTGCGGTGGTTTCTTTGCAGGATGGAAAAACATGCTTTCTTTGGCATGATCTGTGGGGCGATGGAGTCTGCAGTCAGATGTTCCCTGAGCTTTTCACATTTGTCAAGAATGAAATGATTTCTCTCTCTGTGACAGCCAGTACACCAATGCTCCATGACCGTTTCTATCTACCGTGTCGTCATAGATCTGGGGAACATCTCTCGTCTCTTCCAATAGAGGCTACAAAAGATTGGAAAAAAATTGCATGCGGGGGGTCGCACGCGGCTCTGTGGGCACCGAGCATCCATGGACAACGCGTGTCCATCTCGCACCAGGCCGCGGCTCTGTTTCAGTACGTGTTTCGATACCGGTGGTTACAGCATGCGGCTCGTCAGCTGGGTAGAGGCCCTGCGCGGCTCTGTTTTTGATATCCCACGGTGGTTACAGCAAGGCGTGGGACACGCGTCATCCATCGATGCTCGGAGCCCACCGAACCATGTACGCCCCCTCCCCAATGCAATTTTTTTTCTAGAAGATTTACTCCCAACGTATCAGTAATTAAGGTAGTTCTGGGGAGTGGCAGCATCAGCCATATCGGGAATTAAGGTCATTCTGGGGAGTGGCAGCATCCTTGCATAATGAAGTCGTTTTAGCTCTTTCAACGACGTTTGGACGCGAATGCACCTGAGGCTCTTTGTTTCCTATCGCGCTCATTAGCTACGAGCAATAAATCCGCGCCTCTTCGTTTGCCGCTCCAAGCGTCACGCAAAAAATAACTAGGCCGCGAGGGATCAAACCTTGCTCTCCTGCCTCAGGCCTCGCTGCGCCTACCACTTGATCTATGAATGCTTGTTGCATGAGAGATACCTACAACCCTATTTAATAAGGGCAAACAGGGAAAAATACACCCTAATTAATCACTCATTGTATGCTAAATCATGTCCAAAATGACCTGAATTACCAGTATGGAGGGAGTATTGATCATAGACAAGTTCACAATGTGTTTAAATGGTTGTGGCGCTCAGCTAGTCGGAACAAGAGGAAATTCCTTTTTTGGCTTGTGTTGAAGGACCGGTTCAGCACCAGAGCTCTCCTTCGGCGAAGGAATATGCACTTGCTAGACTGTAACTGTGTCCTTTGCCATTGTAATGTGGAAGAGGACCTCGCTCACCTTCTGTTCCATTTCCCTTTCTTGTGGGCATGCTGGTCCATCCTACAGCCAGTGTTGCCCAACTCTACTGATCCTTGCTTGATCGTTGAAAGCCTCAAATAACAGCTCAGCTTACCTTTCTTTATGGAAACTATCATTACAATGTGCGGGTCAATTTGGATAATGTGCAATAATGTTATCTTCAAAGGTATCCCTCATTGGGTTCAACGTTGTAAATCGGTCTTCAAGAGAGAATTTGCTCTAGTTACGCTACGAGCAAAGACAGCTTATCATCCTAGGATTGACTTATGGCTAGAAGCATTTGTATAATTTTCCTTATTTTCTTTCTGACCTTTGTCTCGTGAGGTCAACTTCGTATCCTTTTTTGTTCTAAAATTCAATAAAATTTCTAGTAGGGGTTTCAACCCCTCCTGTTCTATAAAAAAAAAATACTCAGAAAATCTTAGATGCATGATAGGAACTGTTGAAGAATAATAAACCTAACGAGAATTGCTGAGTCTCTTGGACAGATTATATAGCAGTATAGGCTAGGAGATAAAGCAACTCCTAAAGCAATGGAATATAGTTTTTTATAAGGGTCAGCCACTCAGGCATGATAATATCGTTTAATTGATACATCAAGGTACCAAACATTTGTACATCATGCAACAAAGAATTGTCCAACTGGTCTGAGAGAACAAAATGCACGCATCCCATGTTTAAAATGGATATGTTAACAAAACATCAAGTTAACACCTATGTAATTGCGCCTATACATATATATTAGACTGTTAATCAGGCATCATTCCATCAGTCAAATTTAGAGCCTATGTGCAGGGTACATTGAGATTCAGATTATTTCTAGGCACAGGGCACAGGTATATATATATATATATAGCAGAGTATATATCGGGGCTTTCAGATTTAGCTAGATTCATCAAAACTATTGAGTTCTATTGAGCACAGACATCAGGTAATAACAGCTACCTAGATGAGGTACACTATGCCAGATTTGCACATCACTGCCGGTTATGAGCTTGAAAATGAAAAAATGATTGGGGCTGGGCTAAAACCGAGAGTGAAGGATCACATCACTGCTGTTTTGTGGCATGAACCGGCAGTGTTTTGACGGGCACTCATCACTGCCGGTTTAAACCAAGAGCCGACAGTGATTGGGCACTATCACTGTCGGTTCTAGCAAAGAGCCAATGGTGATAAGCCTACAACACAAAAATGCTGCAGTCGTCATCTTCTTCCTCCCTCTTCCATCCCGAGAACAGAGGCGCGCTTTTAGGCCCTTCCCTCCATTGTTGCGGCTGCTCTTCACCATGAAGCTATAGCTTGGATTTTGAAGAATGGCTTGATCTTTTTGCTTTAAGGTTAGTAACAAACATCCACTCCTTTGATTTTGTTGCTTAATTAGCTTCGTTTTGATGGCTACATTGCTTGATTCTCATTCTAGTTCTTTCTCCATTCTAGAGAGCACTTTTCCAATTAGACATTTGTGCAAGGCTCAAATTATGGTGAATCCATCATCCAAAAGGTTGGTGTCTATGAACACATTTAAATTCCTAGCCAATTATTCCATGGTGGTCAAGATCATCATTGTTAGTATGTGATGCTATATTTAGTTCTTAAAAGTAGAGTAGAATAGTTGTTCTTCAATATTGTACAATAATTGTTTTTTACTACGATTTTCAATTTACAGGGCCAGGGCTACCAATTTCAATTTTTCAATAATTAGTGTACAATAATGTTTTCCAAAAATGGTACTTTCGAGCTACAATTGTTGTTCATGAAGCTCGATTTCTTATTAATTCTTTGTAATTACTGTCTCAGTATTTTTTTGTGCAGAGATAGATCGAGAGTGGATGCATCTGTCCCGAATGGACAAGCTGTACATGCATGGCGTCAGCCAGTTTATCACCGATGCCAAAGCCCATGCTGGGAATGGGAACCCTGTCTTCTGCCTATGCAAAGATTGCAAGAATCATAGGAACTTTCGTCAAATTGAGTCTATACGATCACACTTGATTACCAGGGGGTTCATGCCAAACTATACAATATGGACTATGCATGGCGAGGTTGGTGTGAATGTTCTGCAGGAAAACGATGATGATGTGGACATGCCTGACGTAGCCATCCATGATGCTGACGAGGAACCTGGTGTCAACACGGAACCTATGGCCACAGTTAATAATGTGTTTAGGAACACGCTAGCTGACGACACCGAGGATAACGATGGCATTTCTCAGCTGCTACGTAATGTAGAGACCAGATGTCTTCGTGAAAGACAGCTGAGAAAGCTAGAGAAAATGAGACAAGATGGCAAAACACCATTGTATAAGAATTGTCCAATAAGCAAACTGGAAGCCGACATCATGCTGTTAGAGTTCAAATCGATAAACGGATTGAGCGATAAAGGCTTCGATCAGTTGTTAGCTATAATAAGGAAAATGCTCCCAGAAAAAAATGAGTTGCCAGAAAAGACATACTTGGCCAAGCAAATGATCTGCCCCATCGGCCTCGAGGTTGAAAAAATCCACGCGTATTCCAATGATTGCATATTGTACCGTGGAGAAAAATATAAAGACTTGGACAAGTGCCCCAAGTGTGAAACTCCACGGTATATGGAAGGGCCGTCAGATGAGGGTACCAAGACTAGAGGAGGTCCCATAAAGGTCATTTGGTATTTCCCTATAGCTCCCTGGGTGCATAGGCTGTTTGCATGTGTAAAGTCAGCCAAGCTGTTGCGCTGGCATGGCGAAGAGCGTAAGAAAGATACAATGATGAGGCACCCCGCCGATGGGCATGACTGGAGGACTGTCAATACTATGTTCTATAAGGACATCGGTGGAGAGGTAAGGCACCTTTGGTTTGCTTTGAGCACAGATGGGATGAATCCTTTCGACCAGGTTAGAAGCAATCATAGCACCTGGCCAGTGACACTCTGTATATACCACCTTCCACCTTGGGTCTGTATGAAGCGGTCGTACATCCAGATGCCACTACTGATCCAAGGGCCAAGATAGCCTGGGAATGACATCGATGTGTTTCTAGAACCAGTGATTGATGAACTAGTGGAGATGTTTGAAAAGGGTGTGCTAGATGTTTGGGACGAGTACAAAAAGGAACATGTCATGATCAAGGGAGTACTTATCGCTACAATCACCGACCTACCAGGCGAGGTTCGTTGTCCGGAGAGAAGACAAAAGGCTATACTGGATGTGTCGAGTGCTTGGATGACACCGATGTGGTAAATCTGCCAAATAACTCAAAGATAGTTTATATGGGACACCGTAGGTTCCTACCTAAGGATCACCCTTACCGCAGGAACAGAAAAGATTTCAACGATACTATTGAGAAACGCTTAGCTCCAAAATATCGAGACGGGCCTACGATACTTCGAGAACTCAACAAACTGGAGGTTGTCCTTGGGAAGGGGGACAATGCAGTAGCAGCGCCTGATGGGACCGTTTGGAAGAAAAAATCGGTTTTCTGGAAACTACCTTACTGGCCATTTCTGAGTGTACGCCACTGTCTTGATCCCATGCACATCACCAAAAACGTGTGCGCTAACACTCTTAACACCTTGATGGACACCGAGGGGACATCAAAGGATTCACTAGCCACACGTCTGGACATGCGACACTTGGGAATCAGGAAGGAGCTGCATCCCATGGAGCTAGAGAATGGCCAGTTCGAACTTTCGGTTGCGTCATGGACATTGAAG
Organism: Miscanthus floridulus; assembly: GCF_019320115.1. NCBI lineage: Eukaryota > Viridiplantae > Streptophyta > Magnoliopsida > Poales > Poaceae > Miscanthus > Miscanthus floridulus. The sequence goes on from NC_089586.1 coordinate 11,639,200, forward strand.
AAGGAAGAAAAGCGTGTGCTTATTTCTTTCTTCAATGAACTCAAAGTCCCGACGGGCTACTGTGCAAACCCAAAGAGGCTAGTGAACATGAGAGAACTCAAGTTCAACTATGGCCCTATGAAGGCCCATGACTGTCATGTCATTATGACTTAGCTGCTCCCTGTTGCCCTATGTGGTATCCTCCCCCCAAAGGTCCGCGCCCCAATCATAAAGCTTTGCTCGTTCTTCAATGTGATCTCCAAAAAGGTCATTGATGTGTCCACGCTAGAGCAGCTGCAGTGGGACATAGCCGAAACTCTCGTTAGGCTTGAGATGCATTTCTCGCCGACTTACTTTGATATCTCATTGCATCTGCTCATTCATCTTGTTGACCAAATTAGAGCCCTTGGCCCAATGTACCTGCATTAGATGTTCCCTTTGAAAAGATTGATGAAAGTTTTCAGGAGGTATGTTAGGAACAGATTCAAGCCAGAAGGGGCATGGTTGAAGGATGGTCAACGGAGGAGGCCATTGAGTTCTGCACATATTATCTGAACATCAAAAGGGTCGGAGTTCCAGAATCTCGTCACGAGGGAAGACTACATGGCAAAGGAACGGTCGGGGAGAAATCTGTTATAGTAGACGACTTTGTTTCTTTCGGACAGGCATAGTTCGCTGTTCTCTAGCAAGCCAAGGGTGTGATGCCATACATTGACGACCATAGGCAATCGCTGCAAATTGTGTATCCAAGCAAGTCACAGGCTTGGCTGGATAAAAAACATAAGGCGGAATTTGTCAGCTGGTTGCGACGTCGCTTGCTTGGAATAAAGTTGGGTAATCAACTAGATGCCTTAGCCAAGGGACCTTTGAGTACATATCTTAAGTACCAAGGGTATGAGATCAATGGATTCACATTTTATACAAAAAAACAAGATGGAAAGAGCACATACCAAAATTGTTGTGTTCATTTTGATGCTCATGACAAAAACGGCAACATGCAGGTGACATACTATGGTTTCATAGAGGAAATATGGGAGCTAGCCTATGGTCCATTGAAGGCAGCTCTTTTTCGCTGCCAGTAGGTCCGGCTCGAGGAAATCAACACTGACAGCGAAGGGTTTACTACCGTTGATCTCACTAAGACCGCATACAGAGACGACCCATTCGTCCTTGCAAGAGATGTTATGCAAGTCTTCTATGCAAGGGACAACAATACAAAAGAAAGACTAAAAGTAGTCCTAGAAGGGAAAAGGAAGATTGTCGGTGTCGATGGAGTGACGAACGAAGAAGACTACAGGGGCTATCAAGAAATGCCTGCATTCGGGGCGAACGTAGCCCTACCTATCATTCAAGAGGGTGACGAACCTGCTTACGTACGAATTGATGCACCTAAAGATAGTTAGATTATTGTTAACTATGTAATCATTATACAGACGTTGTATTAGTAATTTGCACTGAATATTTAATTTATATTTTGTGCGCATCTCTACAATTTAATTATTGACTATGTAATCAAATATTAAGATGATGTTCACAAACACTATTATTTGATAATTATAGACCATTAATTCATTATCATAGAATTAAATAATCAAAACATAAATTTTTGTGTTATTTTAGAATATAAACTAACTGTATTATTTCTATTAATAAATAAATAAAGAAAAGTAAACTAAGTGAACTCCCTATTCTAGCTCAGCGGTTAAGGCCGCGCACTCTATACTCTGAAACTCGCGCTCGAATCCCAGGCAGGCCAAACTTTTTTATATTTTTTACAAAAGGCTGCGATGGCAGGCTCCAAACACTACTACAGAATGGACTTGTTGTCCCGGGCGGTAACAGCCTTTAGTCCCGGTTACCGCGCCGGGACAACGATCCCGGGACTAAAGGTGGAACCTTCAGTCCTGGGTCATCGAGCCGGGACTAAAGATGGACCTTTAGTCCCGGTTGGTAACACCAACCGGGACTAAAGGCCCTCCAGCCGAGCGAACCTGGCGCATCCTTTAGTCCCGGTTGGTGACACCAACCGGGACTAACGGTTCACCCTTTAGTCCCGATTGGTAACCCCAACCGGGACTAAAGGTTCCTTTTCTTTTTCTTTTTTTTTTGTTTAATTTGTTTTCAGTTCAGTTACACGTATTTGTTTAATATATAATATGTTTTTATGTACGTATTCTACGCTGCTAATATAAATACATGCATGCGTATAATTACATCTAATTCTCATCTTGAGCATTATTATATTCGAATAAAGTATGAAACTATATATATTATAGATATATATATATGTATATATACAACACTTTCATAATCTTGTTCTCGAAAATAACGATATCAATAAACATTTAATTTACATCATTTATTCCTTAAGATCAAAGTAGAACTCGCCGTTGGGATTTAGCACTTTTTCTAGAAGATATCCTGCTATTGACTCTTGAACTGCTTTCAGATGGTCTTTTTGCATGACCCTTCGTTTCAACCATTCAGTCTTGCATTTGAAATAAAAGGAAAAGTATTAATACACATATATGTATATATATTCATTTAAAAATAAATAAAAATTGATATATACGTACTCTGAGGACATCTTTAGGAGTTCTTCTTATGTGCGCAGTGATAAATTCACAAACGTAGTATCCACACAAGTTATTACCTGGTTCATGCCGCAAACACCACTGTACGAGAAGAAGATTATTCTCATCATCTCACACGTAAATTGAAGTACGATATAGTAATTAAACACGTGGGGAAGTGTATATAGTATAACTTACTGGTATTTCAACTACATTAAGTGGTGCCTTGCAATCCTTACGATGTTGCCGAATAAACTCTTTCCAAACCCTGTGTGACCAATAATGTACGATCGTTAATAAATTATGGCAAAGTCTATTCAATAATAGTTGTGCGCGAGAGATCGAAATTACCCCTGGATAATGTCTATCATATCTTGGTATAGTGCCCGTTCTTTTCTCAACGAGTCAAAGATTAGTAACCGACTTGAGTTTAACTCAATGACAATGAGTATCCAGTGAAAACTGCATTGGTTTATACACACACGTACATGCATATAAGTTGTATTGATATTACATAAAATGTGTAGACTACATTATTATTAACACTTACTCAAAGTTGTATGGGAAAAGTATTGTTGTCTTGTCGTGCTGCTTCACGAAGAACATCATGATATTCTCCTGTGCTTCAGATACCCATCGCTCCTTGACAATAATACCGGTTTTGAATACGATATAAGGATCAATGAAGCCAACACTGGTGTCTTGTATTCTTTGGAGCTCTGACATCTGGAATCTGTATATAAATATAAGTTACATGTGAGGATAATTATATACACGTACGCATAGAAGTGAGTTTATTAAATAAAAGTAAGAATCACTTACAAACAAAAGGAGCTAATGATTGATTTGTCCAGAGCGTCCATGTGGTATAGTTGATGCAATTCTTCGAAACTAATATGTAAGATGTCATCGCCACGGAAGTAATGATGGTCTCTAAATCTGACAAAGATCCACTGCTCACCCCTGCCACACGCCTGTATGTACCACTTGTTGAGCAAGTACATTTGCGTACCCAATTCATTCAGAGCCGCAGGGTTGTACAGACTTATGCCATATTTATATGTCTTCCAGGTATCAACTTCCAGGTTCTGGATTGGAGCTTTGCCCGTCAATTGATCCAAGGTTAAACCAGTATCTTGAAAAAAAGCATTAAGGGCTTGAACCGACACTTCTCCAGAGTTGTCTGGTCGATAGACTTCTATGTTGGAACCATATTGATTAGCAACAACAAGATTTTGCATTGGTTGCTTCTGTTGTCCGAGCTGTGGGACATCCTTCCCTGATGCTCTTTTCCTTTTCTTATCTGCATCATGTGACTTCACGAGGGAGCGGTCATAGTCTGATAGTGGCGAAGGCTTACGAAGTTCAATCATCTTTTTCTTGTGAGCATCGACCTTCTGCCTCAGCTCCTCTCGTGGTAGGTAAAAGTACGGCTTCTCCTTAAGCTTCGCTTGACTCTTCTTTTTGGTATCTATAAAAAAATCTTTCACTTTTTTGTCTTCTTCAGCTGCTATTTGCTCATCAGTTTTTTCAGAAAGTATTTCTTGAGAAATAACTCTTTTTCTCGGGGTCTTCTTTGCCGCCGGGACCTTAGACGTCTTTGTAGTGCGTCGCTGTGGAGGGGGTGGGGGCGGTGTTGGAGACCGGCGTGGAGGCGATGTGGCCGGTGTTGGTGGAGACCGGCGTGGAGGCGTTGGAGATCGTTGTGGAGGCGGTGGGGCCGGTGTAGGAGTTGGAGATCGTCGTGGAGGCGATGGGGTCGGTGTAGGAGTTGGCGATCGCCATGGGGATGAAGTCGTCTCGCCCCCCGCGACGCTGTGATAAGATGGGGAATGAATGATTAGGCTAGGCTGGGGGAAGACCCTGCTACAAAAACAAGTTGTGTGTCAATTATTTTTTAAGCCAATAGAAAATTAATGGAAAATAATATTTCATTCACTTTCATTCGTACCTAGGGTGAGGTAGGGGAAGCGGTGGCGCCCCAGGAATGATGATGAAGCATTTGCGCCATTGAATAAATGTCTTTTCTGCTTCTCCTAGTGTCTTCTCCCCATCACCGCCTTCAATGTCAAGAGGAACATTGCTGTAACCTTTGAGCACTCTATCGACCGAGACGCTAGCATATCCAGGTTGAATAACTGACCCATGGATTCTTGGTGTCTTCATTCGGTCTATTGGAGATACAACCCCGACAGCCACCATGATTGATGCATTATTACCATCTGGAATGTGCAGCTCACATGTTGTTAGAGGCTCGGTAATGTCATCAACAGGGAAGCGCAACCCAGCGTCGTCTTGAATAACTGGCAGCTCCGTAGAAGCACAACTACTTTTCATCTAACCAACGGGGCTAATGGTGACTCCCGGCGTTGATTGCGATTGCATTTGACTCATTGCTAGCTGCACTTACCTCTTGATCTCCTCCTGCATTCTTGCCTCAAGAGATTTTTCTCGTTCACGTGATTCAAGCAATGCTTGTTGTGACTCGTCAACAAATTGCTCCAATGCACGGATTCATTCTGCCTCCTCATCCTTCTTTCTTTGGCGGCTTCTGTAGGTATCCTTGTCTGCTGGGAATGCGTGTAGCCACGAAACCGCCCCATAGCCTCTTGTTCGACCACCGTGTTCGGGATTCTCTAGTGCATATGTCAATTCATCCTTCTCTCTGTTGGGCTTGAAAACACCACTATTAGCTTCTTCCCTAGCACGAGCTAGTCTCTGTGTTGCTCTCTCAATTTTTTGGCCAAAAATTAGCTTGCCAGTGTCTAGGTCTAGGCTTCCCCCATGAGCGTAGAACCAATTCTTCGCGCGTTGAGGCCAGTTCTTCTCTATTGTTTTAGGTATGATTCCCTTGGCAGTAATCTCTGCTTCTAGGTTCTGCCACTTGGGAATAGCACTCTAATAACCACCTGATCCCATGCGATGATGGTATTGCTTCTGTCGGGCATTCTGCCGATTCCTCATCACACATTCCTCACTGTCTTGGGATGTCTTGTATTCTACGAAGGCATCCCAATGGGACTCCAACTTGACAAACGCCTTAGCATTGAAATTCGGCGTAGCATTCTTCAAGATAAACTTTTTATACAATGTCTTCTTCCAACTCTGGAACAATGTTGCCATCTTCTTCATTGTCCAATCCCTCACTAGCTCCTTCAAAGCATCATCTGCTTGTAATGTGAAATGTTGAGTGATATCACTCCAAGCTAGGTTCTTGTCACGATCAGATACAAAACTAACATTAGGAGCGGATATCTTCTGCTTCCATTCACAAGCACTAACTGGGATCCTATCCCTTACAACGAACCCACATTGATTGACATATGTCTGAGCATGTGGTCCCAATGGTTTGCCGGTGTCGGTGTCGAATTCTGATATTATGAAACGGCCCTCTAATGGCTTTTTTGGCCCTCGGACTTTCCTACTTTTGTTGGTGGTTGATGTAGAACCAGAGACCGGCTACATGAGTACAAACACAACGATTAACAACAAATATACGTACACATGCATCTATAAGAGATGATAGATAATCGAATATACCTCGCCAGTATTTTCTTGCGCGACAATTTGTTGATCTTCAACCACCGGCATATTCAGGATATCCTCATAATCAGCAAAGTACTGACTCGTGTCATCTACATCCACATTGGTGCCGGCGTTGATAATATCCGCCATTATGTCATCACTCAAGTTATCATTCGGAGCAGCCATTTGTATCTTCAAGATAACACATAGATAGAATTACTATGGTACATAATATAAGTACATGTGATAACACATATAGAATTACTAAATCCAATTAAATATAATAACACATAATATTTCATCAACATGGAAATAAGTACATGTATATATATACACATAGAATGATACAATATATTTTCTCTCTCTCTCAACACATAGAAATAAGTGCATATGTCGATCTATATCTCTAGATATGCATGTGATACACATAGAATGTCTCTCTAGATACAATTTTCTCTCTCTCAACACATGAAAATAAGTACATATATATATACATATAGAAATAATTAAGTACATATGTATACATATAGAATCTATAGATATAATATATATAGAGAGATAGAATATATAATTACTAAATCTAATTAAATAAATCTAACATGAAATTAGATAAACTAGTAAGATAATACATTTTAATCTAACATATATCAAAAACTATAATAAAAAACTATCTAAATAAAATACTAATTAAATTTTAATATATTTAAATCTAATATATCAAAAACTATCTAAAAATAACTAAAAACTAACAATAAACTACATGTACTTATTTTAATCTAACATACAGCCGAGACTTTGTAAAAAAAATCTAAAAAAAAAGCCGATCGAGAGCAGCAGATCATATCGAGTTCGATCGACGGAGGCCGTACGGCGTGGGCGCGCGGGAAGCGTCGGCATGGATGGTGGGGTCGGGTACGGTGCGGCGGCGGAGACGGGATGCGGCGATGCAGGCCTGGAGAATGGCGCGGCCGGGCGGGGGTAGACGACGACGGCGGCGCGGCAGAGACGAGCTCGACGACGGCGGATGGCGCGGCCAGGCGGGCGGCTGAGCGACGGAGGCGAGATCGAAGATGAACAGAACAAACGTTCGATATATATAGCCTGCGACCCTTTAGTCCCGGCTGGCAACACGAGCCGGGACTAAAGGACATTTAGTCCCGGCTGGTAATACCAACTGGGACTAAAGGGTACCAGCCGGGACTAAATGTCCTTTAGTCCCGGCTCGTGTTGCCAGCCGGGACTAAAGGTATTTTTTGGCGGGCACCTAAATTGCCGCCCACCCTTTAGTCCCGGTTCTTGGTCTGGGCCGGGACTAAAGCGCTGAAAAATTTGCCAACCCGCCAGCGTAATTGGAAAGGCCTGGGATTTTGTTTTTGTTTAATACTAGGTTAATCAATTAATTCCATAGCAACTTCAATACTTTGCAATATTTATTTTAAAAAATACTATTGATTAACTAATTATTTATTGTAAATAGGAAAATTTTGTAACCTAAAGTTTTTAATTTCTTTTATGAATATAGAATATAAATGTTACTAATACTAAGTATTTTGTTAATGCAAAAATATATTTCTAACTTAAAATTAATAAAACTAATATTATTCGATAGGAAATTTATTATCACATTATTGTAACGTCAATGTTTCAATTTTTTCTCGGTTTTTGACCAAAATTGACAGGAATTTTTTGTTGAACCTATAAAAATAGAGAAAATATAGTATTTTTTGTTCTACAGCTTTCTCAAATGAAAAAATGGCCTATATAAGGATTGTATATATTGATGAGCTTAACAAACTCGGTATTCAAAACTTTTCAATTTGAGACAATCTAGGGTCCCGAAAACTAGTTTGTAGGCGTCGAAATTTAAAAATCACAAATTTGAACCATCCAAACTTTCTCAAATGGAAAGTTGACCAAAACAACAATTGTAGATCTTTTTGAGTTTAACAAACTTGGTATTCAAAACTTTTCAATTTGAAGTCATTTAGAGTTCATAATACTAGAGTCAAAGTGTTGTTTTTTTATTTGACCAAATTTGACTTGGTCAAACTTGCTCAAATGAGACACTAAATGACCTCAGATGAAAAAACTCTGAATACCAAGTTTGATCATCTCAGAAAGATCTACAATTGTTACATAGCTCATTTTCCCATTTGAGAAATTTTTATCAAACATCTTCCGATGGTCTGGCTTACCTTTAAAATGCTTCCCTTTCTTTCTTACTTGGTGATTCAACGGAAGGAATCGACGATGGCCAAGGTACACGACCTTTTGACATCTTTTCAAATATATACTGTCAAGGTCATCAAAACAATGTGTGCATGCATTATATCCTTTGTTTGTCTGACCTGAAAGATTACTTAAAGCAGGCCAATCATTGATTGTTACGAACAACATTGCTCGGAGGTCAAAGTGTTCTTGTTTGTACTCATCCCAGACACGTACACCTGGTTTGTTCCAAAAAACTAGAAGTTCTTTAACTAATGGCTTCAGATAGACATCAATATCGTTGCTAGGTTGCCTCGGACCTTGGATGAGGATCGGCATCATAATGAACTTCCGCTTCATACATAACCATGGAGGAAGGTTGTAGATACATAGAGTAACTGGCCAAGTGCTATGACTAGTGCTCTGCTCTCCAAAAGGATTCATACCATCTGTACTTAAGGCAAACCTTAAGTTTCTAGCCTCATTTGCAAACTCTAGAAATTCCCTGTCTATCGCTCTCCACTGGGACCCATCAGCTGGGTGTCTCAGCATATTGTCTACCTTACGGTCTTCTTTATACCACCGCAACAACTTTGCATGGTCTTTATTTCTGAACAAACGTTTTAAGCATGGTAATATAGGAGCATACCACATAACCTTGGCAGGGATTTTCTTTCTAGGACGTTGTTCACCCTCGACGTCACCAGGATCATCGCGCCTGATCTTATACCGCGATGCTTTACATACCGGGCATTCATCCAAATTCTCGTATTCATTGCCATGGTAGAGGATGCAGTCATTAGGACATGCATGTATCTTCTGGATTTTTAATCCCAATGGGCAGACAACCTTTTTTGCTTCGTACGTAGTGGTGGGCAATTCATTTGGCTTCGGAAGCATCTTCTTTATGAGGTTCAATAAATTCCCAAATGCCTTGTCGGATATACCATTCTTTGCCTTCCATTGTAGCAATTCCAGTGTTGTACCCAGCTTTTTTTGCCCCTCTTCGGCCGTCGGGTATAGCAACTTCCTATGATCCTCAAGCATGCGCTCGAACTTAACTTTCTCTTTTTCACTTTCCCATTCTTGTTGTGCATCACGAATGGCATCGCCAAGAGCATCACCGAGACCATCTTCTACCGCTACCTCTTCTTCATCTCCCCCCATTGTAGTATCATCAAAGGCACCATACTGAGCAATAATGTCATCAATGTCTAAATCTTCTCCTTCACCTTCTTCCATCATGACCCCGCTTTCTCCATGCTTAGTCCAACATATATAGTTTGACATGAAACCTGACTTAAGCAAATGTGAATGAAGACTCATTGAGCTTGAATATTCCTTTAAATTCTTACATAGGGCACATGGACAGCACATGAAACCATCCCGCTTATTTGCCTCGGACACACCTAAGAAATAGTGCAAGCCCTCAATAAAGTCTTGGGAGCGGCGATCGGCATTGTACATCCAATGGCGTGACATAATCTGTATTACACGACAAATTATGAAAACCTTGAACATAATTTAGTATTTTATTACACAACATAAATGACACACACACGGTTGATTAATTAACTAAGTCTGGCTACAACGTAAGCAATCCCAACTATCACTAAACAAACTAAAACTACAATGCACTTCAGTAACATAATTATTTTGTGATCGTACGCAACTAAAACAGACAAATCATTCTTCTGTTGAATATCAATAAGCTTCTCCTGCTGGCTCACTGCCTCATCAGCAGCAGCCGCTACCTCAAGCACACCCAAATTCTGCACGTATGTAGCATAATCTTCCTCCCAGTACCAACCATCGCATCCATTGCCCTCCCACTGTAATTAAAGCCAAAAAATATTTAGTCAAAAATAATCAAGAAAAGCAGGTCAATTAGCCATAAAGATAAAATGCGTAAGAAACTCACATCGCGATCCGGGCACTTGTAGAAAACATGGCCCTTGTTGGGTCCCTGTCTCTTGACTTGGTACTCCATCACAATCTTCTGCTTACACTTGCCGCAGATAATGAGAGGGAGTTCTGGCCTCAGTCGTTTCGCAACCGAACAAGAGGCCGATGATCCGGTACCAGTTGTCATCTACTTTCTATACTTATTTTTGCAAACTAGTGTAAATTTCATATTTTCTAAAATGATATATTTAAACAAAACTAGTATGGATTTCACATGTTTCAATAAATAACCACCCGTACTAGTTGACCTTGCTTACGTGATCATCTCGGCCAGCATTTCTCCACCGGACGGCACCATACTTGGCCAAGGAAGAGCTCCGATTCTACGAGAAAGGGAACACGGTCTTCCACGACCGTTGCAGCTCTCCCTCGTAGCATCAAAGTTCCTCCTTGACGTCCGTTACCGCTCGGCAGAGAACATGTTGGCCGAGCTGAACACGGTCCGCAAGTTCAACTAGTATGGATTTTCTATAATTTTCTAACTATTTACTAAGTTTTTCATTTCATGGAAAATTTAATTCTAAAAAAAAGCATGATTTCTAAGTAGTTCATTTCATGGAAAAAATAATTCTAAGTGACCTGCTCGATATCGGCGAGCTCGCGGATGTTTAGGTTGCCGAGGATAGTAACATTTGTAGGTCTGAAGTTATCAAATATCCATCAAATTATAGCTCAAAAACATGTTTCAATAAATAACCATCCGTACTAGTTGACCTTGCTTACGTGATCAACTCGGTGAGCATTTCTCCACCGGACGGCACCACACTAGGCCAAGGAAGAGCTCCGATTCTACGAGAAAGGGAACACGGTCTTCCACGACCGTTGCCGCTCTCCCTCGTAGAATCAAAGCTCCTCCTTGACGTCCGTTACCGCTCGGCAGAGAACATGCTCGCCGACTTGAACACGGTCCGCAAGTTCAACTAGTACGGATTTTCTACAATTTTCTAAGTTTACATATAAAATCATAATAAAGTCCAACATATAAAGTTACACATGCATCTACATCGCAAAATGAGATAAGCTACTGATAAAACATAAGAGGATTAAGTTTGTTACCTCCAAAATCGAAGAGCAACACCAATGGAGGGGGAGAGAGCAAGAACAACAGCAAGCTGAAAAACAGAGGCAGTGAGTTTGAATGGAATGGCTCGGGCTCGGGGAGGAAGAAATGAGCTGAATTATAGGCCGGGATTATTAGTCCCGGTTAGGGGTCCAAACCGGGACTAAAATCTTTAGTCCCGGCTGGTAATACCAGCCGGGACTAAAGGTTTACCTTTAGTCCCGGTTGGTAATACCAGCCGGGACTAAAGGCCCCTGCCCCGCGGACGACCGTTGGGCAGGGACCTTTAGTCCCGGTTCGTATTACCAACCGGGACTAAAGGGTCCTTTAGTCCCGGGGGCAAAAAATGCCGAGGCTAATGCCAAATTGGGACATCGTTCTAAAGTCTGTTCTCTAGTAGTGAAACCAACACTATTTTTTTATATTTTTTTACCTAAAGTTGGCCACAGGGCCCTTCACTGTCGGTTTTGGGTTCAAAACCGGCAGTGATATCTTCTATCACAGTCGGTTGCTCAAACCGACACAGAAGGCCCAATTCACTATCGGTTTTTAAACTAAAACCGACAGTGATGTGTAGATGCTCCTCACATGCCAATAGAGCTCCCATGACCACAACCGTTGGAACACTGCTCTCACCTACCCCGACAACTTTAGTTCAGAAATAAAAATATACCACGACTGCTAGCCCCTATAAAATGGCTCTCGGCCAGGAGCTAGCCTCTCCATGCATGTTAGTTTCAGCCAGGCCTTATCAGCCATGATACAATGTTTTCCTCTCACAACAAACCACAGATATCATTATGCATTGTAGTCAACCAAAATGGTGCACACATGAGGTACTAGAAGAATGCTACTGAAGATAGAGCAACACCGAAGATTGGAGATGCCACGAGGTTCACAGAGCCATTCGCTGTGGTGCGCTCTAGACTGTATGTCCAGAGAGACCTGGTGTGCTCTGGGCAATTTTCCGTCCCAGAGCGGCATTGGTTCATTGGTGCGGTGCCGAGCTGAATCCGATGTGCTCTGGACTGTACCGAGAAAAAGGCCATGTACAGCAGAGGCATGGATTCATCGATGCCAGCTTGTCATCTCCAACCGGTATAGCTCGTAGACCACCTCGGTGCTGTTGTTTGACCCTAGTTGGTGCTAGAAGAATGCTAGTGAGGTGGTTAAATTATAATGTGTTGATACACATTGATGGTAGCATTGACTTGTACGTAAATAGGTCTTTGTTATCGTATATAGAATTTTAGTGTAAGGTCTTTGTTATCGTATATGTAACTTATTTCTAATTTTTTTGTAATATTTTTATGTATTTTATTACTATCTAAATAAATATATCGTTGTTGTTAAAACTTTTCCACTGTAGTATCTAAATAAATATATCCTTTACTTATATGCACATTCACTGTCGGTTCTATTTAGAAACCGGCAATGATAGTCATCTTCACTGTTGGTTCTATTTACACGAATTAATGTTTATTTAGTAGGTTTTTAAGGTCGTAGTTTAATTGGATTCTAATTTTAATATGTACGGCTTTGTGTGTTTAATTATTGTCATGCATATAATTCGTGTAACATTTGTTGGGCAACTAGAAATATACATTCCGGTGTCGTATTTGTCTCAAAATTTTTCTCAGGCTTGCATGTGCCACGTGTGAAGTAAACACCAAGTTTGGGATTTTTCGGAGATGGTTTGCTACTTTCTGAGGTGTAATTGAATTTCCGCGCGACGAGACCGTTTAATTATAGGTTAAACTGAGTCTACCCACGAAAAGATTCAGAATGGTGCCAAACTTTTACACAGTCTCTAATGTGCCCTAGGGATAAGAATTTTATGGGGGTGGATAAAAAAATCTATTGGGTCCAAGATAAAATTCACCCTCTTTTGTCTCATTGGGCACAGAGAAAAATATAATAAATAAAAAACTGATCCGAAAAAACTAAGATCCTGTGTGAAGTCTTAATTTTGGTGTACAAGCTTGCCAAAAAAATTTCAAGCCATTTCAACAAAGACGGTGTATACATGTTTCACAGAGGTACATGTGCCCTTTCATCGAACCATGACTATACACATAGGTTATCAAGGTTTCTGTGGTTCATATGCATTCCGGTGTCGTATTGGTCTTAAACTTTTTCTCAGGCTTGCACATGCCACGTGTGAAGGAAACACCAAGTTTTGGATTTTCCGGAGATGGTTTGCTACTTTCTGAGGTTTAATTGAATTTCCGCGCGACGAGACCGTTTAATTATAGGTTGAACTGAGTCTACCCACGAAAAGATCCGGAATGGTGCCAAACTTTTACACGGAGGTGCTCCTCCTCCTTGGAGATCTCGACGATGCGCTTTAGGATGCAGTCATCGGTCTCCTTCTGTGTGATGGCACGGAGGTGCCGGTCCTCCTCCTCCTTCCGAGCCATCTCCAACGAGTTGAAGACGACCTCCTCCACTGGAAGAGGTTCCGGTTCCTCCTCCGATGCGGTCTCACGGTCTGGATCATCCTCGAGGTTCGCCTCAAGGTCCGATTCAGACGACGACGTCGATGGAGGCGTCGGGGGGCGACGTGAGGATGACGGGTTCAGCATCACCCATGTTGTCTTCAAGTGGTGAGGCATTGTGGCGGCGGGTGGTCGTCGAGGGCCGAAGCGAGGTGTGCATGGGAAGGGTGTGCTTTGCTTTCTTGACGCGCGGTGGTGCAATGGCGGTCGACTGTGTGCATGGTAGCCTGGCTTATATAGGCGTGTCTGTGGGTGGAACTGATCATGGTGCAATAACTCTCACCCCTCGGAAGATGGAGCGCGCCTGTGTTGGGAACGCCATTGAGCCGCCATTGCGCATGCGTTGGGAAGACGGAGCGCGCGCGCTTGCGTTTGGGAACCGGCACGAGCAGCGTGGCCGGGGAGTAAACGCGGCGTCTCTTCGTGGGGAACTGAAGGGCCACGACTAGTCCAAGGACGGCATCTCTTCGTGGGGACTCCTCGGTAAACAGTGGCTCTTCAATCTTCATGGGAACCGCACGACCAGCGTGGCCGGGGAGTTGAAGGGCCTACGTGCAAAGCAGGGACAGATAATCACTCAAAGGAATAAATTCCTTCAAACTCTCCCAAATCAGGTAATAGCTCAATGGTTTGTCTGCTGCTCTGGAACTTGTAGGCTTCGGTTCGAATCAGGGATGCAACACAATTTTTTTTGCATTTTCTTTCAATTTACATTCCTGCATCACTGCCGGTTTAAAGAATGGCCCGACAGTGATGTACCCATAACACTGTCGATTCCTCACTAGTACTGGCAGTGATGGGGGTACATCACTGCCGGTTCTAGTTAAGGCCGCCGCGGGTTGAAATTATCCAAATTTCAACCTCACGCCAACCGTTCCCCGCGCTCCTCTTCTTCGACGCCGACTCCCGTGCACCGCCCCATGCCGGAGCACCCATCCACCGCCCCCGCGCCGCCGTTCCTAGCCCCGCATGCCTCTTCTTCGACGCCGAGGCCCATGCACCACCCCACGCCGGAGCAACCGTCCACCACTCCCTGCGCCGCCATTCCTAGCCCCGTGCTCCTCTTCTTCGACGCCGACGCCCGTGCACCGCCCCACGCCGGAGCACTCCCCACGCTGTCCACTGCCCGATGCCGGAGCACCACCAAGACCTTCAGGAGCGCCCGCGGACAGCTGCTTTACCACCCACACGGTGAGTGCGTGGCTCACTGCCCGCTAAGTGTTAGATGAAATGCCCGCTAAGTGTTCTGTTTGTGTAAGAGTTAGATAAGAATTTCTGGCTGATTTGTCGCACAACTGCTTACTTGAATCAGTAGAGGCTTTTCATTTACCAAGTACTACAACTTATTGTTTGATATGATAATTTACTTGCCATAATTTATGTTACTGCTACTTTATTGCAATGCTAGCATACAGTTTGATCATGAATGTCTAGTCTGTAGTGCCACCGATGCTCAATGTTTTTGGATGTGAGGATGGAGTATATATATTTTAGACATATAGAACTAATTTTTTTTTAAATAGTTTTAAAGATGAAGAATGTATGCAACTCTAATATTTTAATAGGGTCCTACTTTATTTGACTGGTCATGTTGGTTAATTACAATGACTTGCCTATTTCCTTTCTATTGTAGATGTTTTGCTTTGACCTTTCATCTAATATTTTCTTATATATACTACAAGAAATTATTTATTTCTTGTATAAGTTTTAGTATATTTTAAAAATAATGCTATTTTCAGAGACCTGTTGTCACAGTCCTAGACCGCCAAATTACACTATAGCAATATTTGATTGTTTGGGGATTCAATCTTAGGGGGAATGTATAGCATGCTTAAAAAAGGCATCTATAGATGTTTGTTCTAGAAAAAGTTAAAAACAACTTTTAAAATTGGCTTGGCAGCAGCAACAAGTATGATTACTAAACCACATTGATCTTCGAATAATAAACAGTCCAATTATTGAGGTAATTTTTTATCATGTCAAGGATAAAGAACATTAAATAGAATTAGTTTGGCCATATAACTTGAATAATAACTCTTGTTCAGTGAGTTACCATTACCACTTACCGCATGCCTAATTTACTTAAATGTATAGGCAACCATGGCATGGTATGTAGTGCATGTTGGTCACATGCCTAGGATTTATCGAACCTGGGAAGATTGCTATGCTCAAGTCAATCGCTACCCTGGTAATTTGCACAAAAAATACAACACAGAAGCTGAAGCTTTGAGGGCCTACTATAGTCATCCGGCCTACCTTGCAAACCATGGGCAACCGGCCTACTATGGTCCAATGAATGCAAACCATGGCCATCCGCTGGCACTGGATATCGAAGAGAAGCCACCCGCCGGAGGTGTGAAGATTAGGAGAATTGCTCATTGGTCTTAGAAAAATGTCATGCTTTTATTTATGGCTATGGTCATCGCTTTTCTTATTTGGAAGTTGATGTAGGCTTAGTTTCGTAGAAGAGTAGGTGGACTTTGTTGTATGTGGTCAATCAAACAATGAATTTGTTCTAGGTGAACATATGTTATTATTTGACTTTGTTGTATGTGGACTTATTATTAGACTTTGCATTAAACATATTATATATATATATGAACATATGCTATTAGTAGTTGCCCGTGGCCAAAACTAACCACGATCGTGTCACAGCCATGACTCATCGTCGCCTGTTACCCCATCACCGAAGAACTGATCGGCAACAAGAAGCGGTAGATATCGCTGGGACGGGAGAGCCGCATGATCCAACAAACGGTGACGGTGTCAATCAGGTCGGTGAGAACGAGTAGCCATGGACCCCGTCTGGCCTGCTCGATCTGTGTCAAAATGACCAAGATGGCCAGGTAACTTTGGTATCATGTCACTATGTAGCCACACACGCTAATCAATTGAGAGGGTCATAGCTTACTTGGTGTCTCTAGCAGGAGCCTCCACCGGCCGAGGAGCCAGAGGGTTCGGGTAGCAGGAAGGCCAGATCCAAGCGAGGCGTGTCAAAGGTTCCTGTTGGTAGGAATGCACACTGGCACATTACTGAGTTCGATGAATTCGGGGATCCACTCTCACCGCCTATAGCTTTGACCAAATACAAGACCATCCTCGGGTTACTTGTTAGGGACTTCATCCCGATTAAGTACATGAAGTGGATTGAGAAAGATGATGACCGGTGGAGGGTTCCCGAAAGCGAGAAGGATTACATATGGGATGCCAAGATCCCAGAGTATTTCACTTTCCTAGCCGAGTATGACAGGGAGTTAGTCAAGAAAAAAGCAAAAGAAATCATGGGAACATGCTTCAAGAATTTCAAGGGGACATTGTACAAGAATTTTGTCCTCCAAAATAAAGAGCTAGATTTCGATAGTGGATAGATTAGCAAGCAGAAGGACTTCTGGTAGGCTTTCGAGGAATACAGGTTATCCGAGGACTACTTAGAACTGAGCCGGAAGAATAAGGAGAATACGCAGAAAGCGACAAATCCTCATCATCTCGGCTCTCGTGGCTACGCCAAAAAGATGCCAGAATTTGAAAAAAGACTCAACAGCTAGAAAGGAAACACATGTGTCAACTGGTGGGCGCTTGACACTGATTAATTCAGTGCTTAGTAGCTTACGAATGTATATGATGTCCTTTTTTGCGATCCCAAAAGGAGTTCTCAAGAAATTAGACTACTTTAGGTCAAGATTTTTTTGGCAAAGTGATGAACAAAAACAAAAATATAGATTAGCCAAGTGGGACATATTATGCCAACCCAAAAACCAAGGTGCGCTTAGAATTTACAATTTAGACATCAAGAACACAGCCCTTCTGAGTAAGTGGCTTTTCAAATTGCTCACAACTAAGGGTACTTGGCAACAAATGCTACACAAAAAATATTTAGGATCTAGGCCTCTTTCTCAAGTTCAATGGAAGAATAGGGACTCGCATTTCTAGGCTAGCCTGATGAAGGTTAAACGAGATTTTCTACGTTTTGGGACCTTCATAATTCAGGATGGATCACAAGTAAGATTCTGGGAAGATAGGAGGCTAAGACAGTCAACTCTGTGTCAACAATATCCTTGCCTTTATAACATAGCCCAGCCTAAACAGGTTACTATAGCAGAAGTGCTAAGCACGTCTCCACCTACTCTATCCTGGCAAAGAGATCTAATTGGACACAAATTAGTGCCTTGGAACAATTTACTTCCAAGCATCACGAATATTGTGTTAAGCCAGCAAGAAGATGAAATGGACAATTCTCAGTTAAATCTCATTACCTGGCAATGATCCATAATGATGTCCCTAGTATTAATAAAGGATTGTGGAGACCAAAAGCTCCATTGAAGATCAAGATATTTCTGTGGTACCTACGTAGAGGCATAGTGTTAGCCAAAGACAACTTAGTTCAACGTAATTGGCATGGCAGCAAACAATGTTGTTTTTGTCATAAAGATGAGACAATTAAGCACCTGTTTTTTTGAGTGTCGTTTTGCTCGTGCTGTCTGGTCTGTTATCTAGACGGCTTCAAGCTTATCTCAACCGCATAGTGTATCAAGCATGTTTGGTTCTTGGCTCTGCGGTTTAAGTAAAGAACTGAAATCATTAGCCTTGCTAGGAGCAGCAGCTACATGCTGGTCTCTTTGGTTATGTAGGAATGACCTGATTTTTGAAAAGAAACGTACTTCTTCTCCTTTATGGGTTATCTACTCGATTATACATTTGCTTCGTAAATGGGCTACCTACAGAAGCCAACTTCACAAGATTTCACTACCGGAGGCCGGCTCTTTGCCGAGTGCCAAGTGGTTTGCCGAGTGTTGTTTTTCGGGCACTCGGCAAAGACGCCTTTGCCGAGTGTTTTTTTTGACACTCGGCAAAGAAGCTTTCTGCCGAGTGTTTTTTTGACACTCGGCAAAGAAGCTTCTTTGCCGAGTGTTTTTTTTGACACTAGGCAAAGAGCTTCTTTGCCGAGTGTTTTTTTTTGACACTCGGCAAAGAAAATTTCAAAGCATATTTTGAAGCAGTAAATTAATTCAAATGAAAAACTTTTCAACTACAAAGTTATACAACTCATCAAGATGTACAATGTTTGTTTTAGTCTTTTCTTCATATGACAAAGTGAAATTAAATTTGTTCACAAATCTAACATATCTCTCTTGTAGTTTATGAAACTACAAGAGAGATATATAAGATTTGTGAACAATGTTAGAACGACCATGTCGGATGAACAGATGACCAAACAACCAAAATAAACTTTGTAGATCTCAAAAAGTTATGAAACATTGTAGTTGGCAACTTTTTTATTTGAAAACATCTTGTCATGCAAAACTACGTTTGAATTTCAAAATTTTAAAATTCAAATTTTGTAAACGACCTCGGATGGAAAAACTTCCTAAACTAAAAGTGTAGATCTCGAAAAGTTATGAAACTTTGTAGTTTACAACTTTTTTATTTGAATTCGTTTAGGGCCTCAAACAAGCAATTTACACTCGGCAAAAAAGCTTGTTTGCCGAGTGTTTTTTTTACACTCGGCAAAGAGCTTCTTTGCCGAGTGTTTTTTTTTTACACTTGGCAAAGAACAATTCAAAGCACATTTTAAAGCAGTAAATTAATTCAAATGAAAAAGTTTTCAACTACAAAGTTGTATAACTCATCAAGATGTATAATGTTTGTTTTGGTCTTTTCTTCATATGACAAAGTGAAAATAAATTTGTTCACAAATCTAACATCTCTCTTGTAGTTTATGAAACTACAAGAGATATATATAAGATTTGTGAACAATGTTAGAACGACCATGTCGGATGAACAGATGACCAAACAACCAAAATAAACTTTGTAGATCTCGAAAAGTTATGAAACTTTGTAAGTGGCAACTTTTTGATTTGAAATCATCTTGTCATGCAAAACTGTGTTTGAATTTCAAAATTTTAAAATTCAAACTTTTCAAACGACTTCGGATGGAAAAACAACCAAAATAAACTCTGTAGATCTCGAAAAGTTACGAAACATTGTAGGTGGCAACTTTTTGATTTGAAAACATCTTGTCATGCAAAACTGCGTTTGAATTTCCAAATTTTAAAATTCAAATTTTGTAAACGACCTCGGATGGAAAAACTTCCTAAACTAAAAGTGTAGATCTCAAAAAGTTATGAAACTTTATAGTTTATAACTTTTTTATTTGAATTCGTTTAGGGCCTCAAACAAGCAATTTACACTCGTTTTAGTATAATATATTGAGAACTAAAACGGAATGTAGACACAAGTGACAGTGTGGTGTAGTGGTAGAGGAGGTTTGTGCGCAGCGGGAGGTCTCGGGTTTGAATCCCGTCGGCCGCGTAGCCGTGAAATTTACGCGAAAAATGCTGGAGATGGGTGGGCGCTGATCGGTGGGGGCCTCCATCAATTAAAAAAAATTCCATTTTTTTCGGTAAAAATTCCCATTTTTTTGGGTTTTTTTGATTCTAACTTTGCCGAGTGTCGGGCACTCGGCAAAGGCTTTGCCGAGTGCACGACAAAAGACACTCGGCAAAGACGCCTTTGCCGACATATTTTTTGTCGAGTGCAGCACTTGGCAAAGCCTTTGCCGAGTGCAAATTGGGCTTTGCCGAGTGCCCCTGGCACTCGGCAAAGCCAGTGAGTCCGGTAGTGTTTGGTTGTAGCGGCATCTCAACAATTGGCACGGGTGGCCAAGGAGTTTTTTACCCAGGCACATGGGTGGTAGTCTAGTCTTCGGATAGAGTGTTATTAGTGTATCTTTCTGTTTTAAGATCTTTTGTGAGGCTGTGTGTATCCTTGTTATATAGAGGCCGGAAATGTTTTAAGGTCTTTGTATCATCTCGATGTAATGATCTTCGAATTAATAAAGCTTTCCTTATCGAAAAAATCCTTGCATGACCCATCATCATCAATTTCTTTTTCCAAACAAAAGGATAAAAAAATCTAGGCTGCTTAAACGTTGGAGCTTCAACTTATATTGCCAACAATTTATTCCATTATTAAATTATTACACGCCACACACACACGTACAGGGCAACAGCTAGAAGACGCAGCAGGTACTTATTCCATTATTACAGGCCACACACACGTACAGCTCGACCGCGGCACCACCAGTGCATTGTGCGCGCATGCGGTGATGACTGATGAGCAGACGACGACGACGAGGACACATGACGACACCAAACAAATTAGAGCACCAGCAGGGCCTGTTGCCGGGCTAGCCAGCCGTAGCAGCTAGCCGATCTGGGGGATCTGGGAGACATAGCCGCTGTTGTCGAGGTGGACGCGGACGCGCGCGGCGTTGAAGCCGTCCGGTTCGATCCGCGTCCCCTGCGGGAGCACCTCCACGGCCACGTCGGGCCTCTCGTGGGCGATCTTCTGCGCTGCCGGCGTCGCCATCCAGCCCAGCACCTCCGGCCACTTCGACTTCTTCCCGGCGGGAGGAGGAGGTTCAACAACGATCATCTTGCGGGCCCAGCAGCTCTACTAGGTGATGAGCTCAGTGTGAGACAGTCGTGTCGACGTACGTCGTCGTAGATATTGAGATGCCTCTACGACACGTGTATATATGGACGTACGGCCGAGTACGCGACGATTCCTTACGCCTTTCCTTACGCGATGATAGGCCACGCAAAACGCTAACTTTATTTGGCACCCAGTCACAGGTAAATAGTAGGAACGCACGCGTATGCCTCGTTTCATCAGGAAGTTTTGAGCTCGCCGGCCCGCTCTCGCCGGTTGCCACAATGAAGGTGCATCTACAGCTGGGAGTGCCCCAAACTATGTTCGCCAACGGAACAACCAAGGTGCACCACAGCTCCGAGTGCCCCAAACAGCACCTGCCGCTGCCGCCAGTGGTATGACCCCAAACAACACACGGTAAGCACGTTTGTCCCATATCACAACTATATATGAATCAATGCCGAAAAAGGATCTATGACATTAGACTAGTGTCAATTAATACACCTTCGAATTCAGAATTTATTTCAATATTCGAAATTTAAAAGCAAAAGAGCAACACAAGAATATATCTACTTCCACGTGTTTACAGAAGAGAGAGCACAACATCTAGCCTCCACTTTCGGTTGCATTGTCGGTCAACTTCCTTTCACCTACTTGGGCCTTCCCCTTGGTACCACACGTCCAGCGCTGTTGTTGATTTTCTACCGCTAGTGTGCAGAATTGAAAGAAGAATGGCCGGCATCTCCAGCTTGCTGTCCTACCATGGAAGATTAATATATTGGTTAATTCTCTTCTTTCATCTCTGCCCATGTACTGGCTCAGCACCATTCCCAAAGACCGTTATCAAACAAATTGACAGTTTTAGGAAAAATTGTCTTAAATTTGGGATGGTAAGGATCTGCATAGACAAGGCAAGTGCCTAGTTCCATGGACTGCAGCCTGTCGACCAAAAGATATGAAGGTGGCCTTGGTATTTTAAATCTCCTGGCACAAAATATGGCACTTTTGCTAAAATTTTCTGATAAGTTTTACAATCGAAATGCTGCTCCTTGGGTTGATAAGGCACTTTTGGCACCCAGCGACAGGTAAATAGCTAGGAGGAATGCACGCGTATGCCTCGTTTCATCAGGAAGTTTTAGTTTTGCTGTTAGAGCTCGCCGCACTCACCAGTCGCCACAACGAAGGTGCACCTACAGCTGCGAGTGCCCCAAACTACGTTCGCCACCGGAACAACCAAGATGCACCTACAGCTGGGAGTGCAAGCCACTGCCGCCAGACAATGACCCCAAACAACACACGGTAAGCACGTTTGTCCCTTACCACAACTATATATGAATCAATGCCGAAAAGGGATCTACGACAATAGATTAGTGTCAACTAATACACCTTCCAATTTAGGATCTATTTCAACATTCTAAATTCAAAAGCAAAAGTGGAACACAAGCATATATCTACTTCCAGGTGTTTACAATCTTGATTGAATTTCTAGCCAAACGAATTAATTGACGTTTTTTTATATTGTACTTCAGATTTTTTCCGCATGATTAATATAATGATATCCCTCAATATCAATCAAGAAAACATGGACCATCGGTGAGAAAGGGCTAGAGACAATAGATGCCCCAAACTACTTTCACGTGTTTACAGTCCTGATTGAATTTCTAGCCAAGTGAGTTGAGGTTTGTATTCTACTTCAGAGTTTTTTCCGTATGATTAATCATATCCCTCAATATCAATCAAGAAAACATGGAACATCATTGAGAAAGTGCAAGAGACAATCGAGCAATAAGGAGGAAAAACATATTAGTTGGGAAAAATAAAGGTACCGACTTGGATATAGTACATTTATATTCATCAACGTTTGAACTCTCGACCAATGATCTTTATATTCATCAGTTTTCGCAAAACAATCATAGAAAATCACACAAAAATCAGAAACATCTGACCACCAATTCGGTATAACCTAATCACCATTGATATAAAATAGTATCAAAATTATTTCTTTTCTATTTAATTACCCACATTTACTATTTCAGAATACAACATAAAGTAACTAATGAATTCATCTTTAAATTACCCGCCTACTCCATTAAGAAATGCGACCTAAAGTGGACCAAATTTGCATTAATTTCCTAGGATTTTTTATTATCTTTAATCCTTTTTTATTCAATATTTTATTAATAACCGCGTCTAAAAATATTTTGCAGATATAACCCTTTTGGTTGTTCCAATTCGGCTGCCATGACAAAATAACATAGTTGCACATCCATTGGCGCGACAAGATCTACCACGTTGGATGGCGTTTCCGACGTGGAAAACCTTGCCACGACACTCCCGTTGCCGTGACAATATTGTTTTGTCGTGCCACCGGGTTTGGCGTGACAAGACTCGACATTAGAAAAATCATAACTCTTCGAAACGATGATGGACGAAGACGATTGTTATATGAAAATTGTAGCTCTCGATGAG
Source organism: Miscanthus floridulus (assembly GCF_019320115.1). NCBI lineage: Eukaryota > Viridiplantae > Streptophyta > Magnoliopsida > Poales > Poaceae > Miscanthus > Miscanthus floridulus. The sequence goes on from NC_089586.1 coordinate 11,662,908, forward strand.
ATCTAGAACTTTCTAGTTTTCAGTTTTTTTTCGGTTGAGGACGTTAAAGATGCTCAAAAAAGTTATATAAAACTTCGGCAACATAAAAATCACGTACTATCGCTTGTCGCATTAGAAAAATAATATTTTCTTTGTATGGGGTCAAACGAAGATACTTTTTATACTAAAGTTCTCTCAATGGGATCTACAACTTTATAGTTTTAAGTTTTTACAGTTGAGGTGGTGTAGATGCTCGAGAAAATAATATAAAATTTCAGCAGCATATTAATCGTGTACTAGGGTTTGTCGTTTCATGAAAATTATATTTTTCTTGTATGGTATCTAATGGAGATACTTTTTATGTGAAAATTGTAGCTATCGATAAGATCAACAACTTTTTAGTTTGACTTTCATTTGAGATCGTTAAGATGCTCAAGAAAATAATACGAAATTTAAGGGCCATTATTAATCATACGAAAAATATATTTATTCAAGAACACATGGAAAGGTTTGTTTTTTTTCTCATACTCATGTTTTTGGTACGCGGTTAGTATGCCCCTTAAAATTTTGTATTATTTTCTTAAGCGTCTTAACGATCTCAAATGAAAGGGCTCAAAACTAAAAACTTGTTGATCTCAACGATAGCTACAATTTTGATATAAAAAAGTATCTTCATTTGATACCATACAAGAAAAGTATAATTTCCGTGAGACGACAAGCCCTCGTACACGATTAATATGCTGCTGAAATTTAATATTATTTTCTCGAGCATCTTAACGACCTCAAATGTAAAAACTCACAACTATAAAGTTTTAGATCTAATTGAGAGCTACAACTTTGGTATAAAAGTTATCTTCATTTGACACCATACTAAGAAGATTTTATTTTTCTAGCGCGACAAGCGATAGTACGCGATTATTATGCTTATGAAACTTTATATAATGTTTTTGAGCATCTTAACGTCCTCAAATGGAAAAACTCAAAACAAGAAAGTTGTAGATCTAGTCGAGATTTAGAATTATCAAGTAAAATCATCTTCAGCCAGCGTCATATCGAAGAGTTATGATTTTTCTAAGGCTAAAGTCTTGTCACGCCAATCCCGGTGGCGCGACAGTCACGCCAACGGGAGTGGCAGGACAAGGTTTTCCATATCGAAAACGCCGTCTAAAGAAACGGATCTTATCATGCCAATGCATGTGGCGCAACTACGCTATTTTGTCATGCTAGTCGGACTGGCATGGCAAAAAGGGTTAGATCTGCAAGAAAAATTTAGTCACGGTTAATATGAAAATATTGAATAAAAAAGATTAAAAATATAAAAAAGCCCACGTCCCCCTATTAGAATGGATAGTTTACCTAACCCAATTTGCATCTCATTATTAGAATTAGAAATAATAAAAATTCCCTTAAATCTTTGTCTAAATTGTCAACATCTTCTATGAAAAAATTGTTTAAATAAGCACATATATATACTGATGTTTCTATATTACCCAATTCTATCAATATTAATATATTAAGATTTTATTAAAGTAAGCATACGCCCCATGCCAGCATACGTGAGTGATAAAAATATATGTGTTATGTTTCATCACATAAAAAATATTTCCTTTAACAACTCCTATACTAATGATACTACCAAATTGTTTAAAACCATATATTAGTAACTATGGCATATAATTTATATATAGGTTGTTACTTTAAAGTATAACTAAAATGTTTGACATGTCTATATTGATAGTATAATGTATAATTCCTTGATAGAAAAATTCAATAAGATTGAGAAGTGTGGGAGATCACTAGTGGATACATCCTTCTGGCCCTTTAGGTTTACTTTAGAGCAAAACATCAATTATTATAAGACTTAAGTATTAAACTTCTACTAAGGTTAGCACTACTACGACCCCTATCCAAGATCTTCCTTCATGTCCTATCACTTATGTTATGCGACTGTGTGGGGTAAAACCCCAGGTACCCACGACAATGGACATGGGCCGCACCACCAAGGGAGGTCTAGCCAATAAGATCAAGGCCTACGGTGCTCGGCTCTGGTTGGTGTGCACCGCAAGGGAATCAGAAGACATCTTGGCGATGAAGGAAGATCTATTCGGATATGATAGATATTGTATTCCTTGTAAATACTTACCATATAGCCGAATAGATCTAGACCTAAACCGACTTGTAACCCTACCCTCTAAACTATATAAGGCGGGAAGGGACCCCCCTCGAATGCATCTTATATTCAATACAATCCACCAAAGACACAGGAGGTAGGGTATTACATCGATCAGATGGCCTGAACCTGTCTAAATTACTGTCTCTGCTCCCGTGTCACCATTCGGTTCCTATTATGCGCACCTCCACCAATCATCTACTACCATGGGTATACCCCTTGGTGGACTGCCGACTAGATTTCAACGACAATGGCCCGCCAGGTAGGGGGTGTGCGTGCTAATTCCATGGCCAACCAGATGGTCAAATTCCCTAGATCCATGATCTTCCCTAAGCCAGGCCAGTCATTCACGATTGGATCCATAACCTGGATTATCAACGTCGACGGCAACGGAGAGATCATGGAGGCAATGCAGGATAATCCTGCCCCGAACGTGTCGACGCTGATCACGCCGGCGCTGGAACCAGAAGCTCCAATCCCAGTTCCTCGCCGAGTTAGGAGATCCATTGATCAGAATGATCTGATCGCATCTGTCGATCAGGTCACTAATGGCTTAGCCAAGTGCTTGTCTCTCGCGGAATCGGTTTTAAATCAATCTACCAAACGGAGACGTGACTCCTGCACTACAAGGTCACCACGCCACTAATGCCAAGCACCCTGCTCGTGCACGTCGTCCGAGGTGGCAAGGTGAAGATCTGGTGATCACGGCAACTCTGGACGGGCGTATCGTTCAACACCGACCACTCCCTGCCCCGACGGAGAACATGCCGAGGCCCTATTCTTTTAAGCTGGTGGGTGCGGATCCAATCTGTCGGGACGCCCTGCACCATCTTTTTGCCGACCACACCAAGCACAGCTACGTCAACGACCTCTACCAGATCAACCTCCCTGAGGCCGACCAGCCTACGCCAACGGTAAACATGGTGCAAATCCGGTAGCTTCCGGATGAAATGCTCCATACAATCCTAGAGGAAAGCCCCGAGCCATATTCCGAGGGCTCTACCAGCAGCTGCCCACCTTTCCCTCCAGGCTTTGGGAGATAGCTTTTCATGGTTAGCCACGACAGCGTTGCTGTTGATGGAGAAACCAGTGTCCAGCGCCATGAGCACAAAGCTAGGAACACTGATCACCAATGACGTCGTAATGAAGAAGCAGAAAACGCCGCCCAAGCCGCCAGAGGTGGCCTGCCGCCTCTGGCTCGTAATCTCCATCAAGAGTTCCTCATGGTGTACAACCAGCAAGTGGAGTAGGCGCCGAGCGCCAATCTAGCTGTGGCCACCCACGAGTTGTCTAGACTCCCACCAACGCCGGAGGTACTCAAGATTCAAGCGCTGCTTCAAGCAGCTCAGGTCTAGGTCTACGACATCTAGAACCTAGTTTTGTCTTTTTCAACCGCATCGGCTCGTAGTCGAAACCCCTGTGGCTCTCACCACGAGGGGGGAAACCGTTATCATAGCGGCTAGATCATCTAAGGGGGGGTCCAGGGCAATGTTGCCATCAACCCTGGATCACAAGGACCATGAAATTAGCATGGCCGACCAGCTCATGACACCAACCAGGAGGTTAATCAACCCCTGCACAGTGACGCCCGCGACCATATCTAGTCTAATCTCGATGCCCGCAATCGCATCGAGAACAGTCGTGCCTAGAGACATCAGGGAAAACTCCAATGTTGATAGGTGTACGACAACCAACATGGCAACTCCATCAGCCTCCGACCACTCCCCGTTGTCGAGCCAACGGGACCTTGCCCCTTCACAGCAAGGTGTGAGCTGTACATGGCTCGCAGGCTTCAAGGTCTTTGGGTTCGATCCCTACGATGGCAAGGCCAATCCTGAAAAGTGGATGTAGCTCTATGAGATCGCCGTACGTGCCGCCTAGGGAAACAACGACATAATGGCAAACTATATGCCTGTTATGCTCTCCCAATTTGCCAATAATTGGCTTATGGGCTTGGGGGATGACTCCATCGAATCTTGGAATGATCTTAAGAGAGTTTTTATTGAGAATTACTTGGCAACGTGTTAGTAGCCTGGCACGAAGTATGATATAGAGAAACTCCATCAGACGTCTGGGGAACCTTTACGAAGCTACATCAGACGTTTCTCGGAAGCGAGGAATACCATCCCCAACATGGGGGACAGTGAGGCCATCTCCGTTTTCACCAGAGGACTCCACCACCATTAGGAGCTGCACTCCAAACTTTACCACAAGAGGCCCCAGACCATCGGTGAACTCCTCAAGGTTGCAAACTCATACGCAGACTCTGAAGAAGCTAATCGGTAGTTCAAGGACGATGTTGCTTGTGCTTCCCGCTTGGATCGCCACCCACATCATGATGATGATCGCCGCGAAGAACGACATTATGAAGATCATGGTAGGCGCTACGACGATCGTGAATGCCATCATAATGATCGGCCAGAGGGATCAAGGGTTGCATAGCCACGTTGTCGCCGATCGGAAAACTTCATCAACAACGTAGAGTAGCCACGCGCTAAGCGCAATTTCAATGATGCCTACAAAAACCTCCTTGACAGTCAATGCCCAATTCACAAGGATAGCAAGCACACCATGCAGCAATGCTATGGCATGGCCAAAGCTTTCCGCGATGAGGAGTAGAAATGGCAGCGGCTCAAGGGCGAGAGTCAGATGATGGCAAGGGGGAGGAGCGTCCTAAGGATGCACGACCCGCTTTCCAAGATACGAACAAGACCATCGCCACAATCTTCGGAGGGTACGCCGGCTCCGAGAGCAAACGCCAATAGAAACTCACCGCTCGGCAGGTCATATCGATCATCAAGTACGAACGGTTGTCGATCCTAAATATCTGGACTGGTCAGAGTACCCTATCACCTTCAGTAGGGCCGACCAGTGGGCGGATATCCCTATACCCAGGGCGTCTCCCACTCATGCTGGATCCCACCATCTGCAACATGCGGTTCAAGAAGGTCCTCATCGACGGTGTGAGTGCCTCAATCTCCTCTTCACTGGAGCCCTAACTAAGTTAGGCCTCACAAAGGACGATCTCGTCCCTGTTGATTCTTCATTCTGGGGGATTGTACCTGGCAGAGCGTCCCAACCTTTGGGGTAGATCACCTTGCCAGTCCAGTTTGGCACCGCCGACCACTTCCATACTGAGTACGTGAACTTCTTCGTGGTAGACTTTGACATCGCCAACCACGCCATCCTTGACCAACCAGCTCTCGCCAAGTTCATGGCCGTGCCCCATTATGTCTACCTGGTGTTGAAGATCCCGATAGAACAGGGTGTTCTCACCCTGTGTGCCAACGTCTCCACCGCCTACGACTGCGAAAGAACAGGGTGTAGCTAATATACTAGCTATAGTAATTAAAAGAGCCAAAGCAGATAATTAGATAAGTGGAATAGTGCCACATCTAGTTGACGAAGGTTTATCTATTCTACTGTATGCTGACGATACGTTACTCTTTATGCATCATGACCTCGAAAAGGCTCGCAACATGAAGTTATTACTTTGTGCATTCGAGCAACTTTCAGGGCTTAAAATAAACTTCCACAAGAGTGAAATATTCTGCTTTGGAGCAGCACAATAATCTTTGTCCCAATATACAGAGCTTTTTGGTTGTAATCAAGGGGCTTTTCCAATGAGGTATTTGGGCATACCTATACATTATAGGAGGCTCTCAAATGCAGATTGGAAAAGAGTAGAAGAACGTTTTGAAAAAAAGACTCAACAGCTGGAAAGGAAAACATCTATCAACTAGTGGGCGCTTGACTCTGATTAACTCAGTGCTTAGCAGCTTACCAATGTATACGATGTCCTTTTTTGCGATCCCAAAAGGAGTTCTCAAGAAATTAGACTACTTTAGGTCAAGATTTTTTTGGCAAAGTGATGAACACAAACGAAAATACAGATTAGCCAAATGGGACATATTATGCCAACCCAAAAACCAAAGTGGGCTTGGAATTCACAATTTAGACATCAAGAACACAACCCTTCTGAGTAAGTGGCTTTTGAAATTGCTCACAACTGAGGGTACTTGGCAACAAATGCTACGCAAAAAATATTTAGGATCTAGGCCTCTTTCTCAAGTTCAATGGAAGAACAAGGGACTCGCATTTCTAGGCTAGCCTGATGAAGGTTAAATGAGATTTTCTGCGTTTTGGGACCTTCCACAATTCAAGATGGATCACAAGTAAGATTCTAGGAAGATAGGTGGCTAGGACAGTCAACTCTGCGTCAACAATATCCTTGCCTTTATAACATAGCCCGGCATAAACAGGTACTGTAGCAGAAGTGCTAAGCACGTCTCCACCTACTCTATCCTGGCAAAGAGATCATCTAATTGGACACAAATTAGTGGCATGGAACAATTTACTTCCACGCATCACGAATATTGTGTTAAGCCAGCAAGAAGATGAATTTCGCTGGAACTTGCATCCTAATGGACAGTTCTCAGTTAAATCTCATTACCTAGCAATGATCCATAATGATGTCCCTAGTATTAATAAAGGATTGTGGAAACTAAAAGCTCCGTTGAAGATCAAGATATTTTTGCGGTACCTACGTAGAGACATAGTGTTAACCAAAGACAACTTAGTTAAACGTAATTGGCATGACAGCAAACAGTGTTGTTTTTGTCACAAAGATGAGACAATTAAGCACCTGTTTTTTTTAGTGTCGTTTTGCTCGTGCTGTCTGGTCTGTTATCCAGGCGGCTTCAGACTTGTCTCAACCGCATAGTGTATCAAGCATGTTTGGTTCTTGGCTCTATGGTTTAAGTAAAGAACCGAAATCGTTAGCTTTGCTAGGAGCAGCAGCTACATGCTGGTCTCTTTGGTTATGTAGGAATGACCTGGTTTTTGAAAAGAAACGTAGTTCTTCTCCTTTACAGGTTATCTACTCGATTATACATTGGCCTCGTAAATAGGCTATCCTACAGAAGCCAACTTCACAAGATTTGGTTGTAGCGGCATCTCAACAATTGGCGCGGGTGGCCAAGGAGTTTTTTACCCGGGCACATGGGTGGCAGTCTAGTCTTCGGATTGAGTGTTATTAGTGTATCTTTCTGTTTTAAGATCTTTTATAAGGCTGTGTGTATCCTTGTTATATAGAGGCCGGAAGTGTTTTAAGGTCTTTGTATCATCTCGATGTAACGATCTTGGAAATAATAAAGCTTTCCTTATCGAAAAAATCCTTGCATGACCCATCATCATCAATTTCTTTTTCCAAACAAAAGGATAAAAAAATCTAGGCTGCTTAAACTTTGGAGCTTCAACTTACATTGCCAACAATTTATTCCATTATTAAATTATTACACGCCACACACACACGTACAGGGCAACAGCTAGAAGACGCAGCAGGTACTTATTCCATTATTACAGGCCACACACACGTACAGCTCGACCGCGGCACCACCAATGCATTGTGCATGCGGTGATGACTGATGAGCAGACGACGACGACGAGGACACATGACGACACCAAACAAATTAGAGCACCAGCTGGGCCTGTTGCCTGGCTAGCCAGCCGTAGCAGCTAGCCGATCTGGGGGATCTGGGAGACATAGCCGCTGTTGTCGAGGTGGACGCGGACGCGCGCGGCGTTGAAGCCGTCCGGTTCGATCCGCGTCCCCTTCGGGAGCACCTCCACGGCCACGTCGGGCCTCTCGTGGGCGATCTTCTGCGCTGCCGGCGTCGCCATCCAGCCCAGCACCTCCGGCCACTTCGACTTCTTCCAGGCGGGAGGAGGAGGTTCAACAACGATCATCTTGCGGGCCCAGCAGCTCTACTAGGTGATGAGCTCAGTGTGAGACAGTCGTGTCGACGTACGTCGTCGTAGATATTCAGATGCCTCTACGACACGTGTATATATAGACGTACGGCCGGGTACGCGACGATTCCTTACGCCATTCCTTACGCGATGATAGGCCACGCAAAACGCTAACTTTATTTGGCACCCAGTCACAGGTAAATAGTAGGAACGCACGCGTATGCCTCGTTTCATCAGGAAGTTTTCAGCTCGCCCGCTCTCGCCGGTTGCCACAATGAAGGTGCACCTACAGCTGGGAGTGCCCCAAACTATGTTCGCCAACGGAACAACCAAGGTGCACCACAGCTGCGAGTGCCCCAAACAGCACCCGCCGCTGCCGCCAGTACTATGACCCCAAACAACACACGGTAAGCACGTTTGTCCCATATCACAGCTATATATGAATCAATGCCGAAAAAGGATCTATGACATTAGACAGTGTCAATTAATACACCATCGAATTCAGAATTTATTTCAATATTCGAAATTTAAAAGCAAAAGAGCAACACAAGAATATATCTACTTCCACGTGTTTACAGAAGAGAGAGCACAACATCTAGCCTCCACTTTCGGTTGCATTGTCGGTCAACTTCCTTTCACCTACTTGGGCCTTCCCCTTGGTACCACACGTCCAGCTGTTGTTGATTTTCTACCGCTAGTGTGCAGAATTGAAAGAAGAATGGCCGGCATCTCCAGCTTGCTGTCCTACCATGGAAGATTAATATATTGGTTAATTCTCTTCTTTCATCTCTTCCCATGTACTGGCTCAGCACCATTCCCAAAGACCGTTATCAAACAAATTGACAGTTTTAGGAAAAATTGTCTTTGGGATGGTAAGGATCTGCATAGACAAGGCAAGTGCCTAGTTCCTTGGACTGCAGCCTGTCGACCAAAGGATATGAAGGTGGCCTTGGTATCTTAAATCTCCAGGCACAAAATATGGCACTTTTGCTAAAATTTGCTGATAAGTTTTACAATCGAAATGCTACTCCTTGGGTTGATAAGGCACTTTTGGCACCAAGCGACAGGTAAATAGCTAGTAGGAACGCACGCGTATGCCTGGTTTCATCAGGAAGTTTTGATTTTGCTGTTAGAGCTCGCCGCTCTCACCAGTCGCCACAATGAAGGTGCACCTACAGCTGCGAGTGCCCCAAACTACGTTCGCCACCGGAACAACCAAGATGCACCTACAGCTGGGAGTGCAAGCCACTGCCGCCAGACAATGACCCCAAACAACACACGGTAAGCACGTTTGTCCCTTACCACAACTATATATGAATCAATGCCGAAAAGGGATCTACGACAATAGATTAGTGTCAACTAATACACCTACCAATTTAGGATCTATTTCAACATTCTAAATTCAAAAGCAAAAGTGGAACACAAGCATATATCTACTTCCAGGTGTTTACGGTCTTGATTGAATTTCTAGCCAAACGAATTAATTGACGTTTTTTTATATTCTACGTCAGATTTATTCCGCATGATTAATATAATCACTACCGGAGACTGTGTAGTTACCGAGTGCCCCGACAATTACCGAGTGTCAAAAGTCGGGGCACTCGGAAAACAGTACTTACCGAGTGCCAACACTCGGAAAACATAAACACCCGGTAGTAGACCGCTTTACCGAGTCAGCACACTCGATAAATTCAGACACTCGTTAAAACTTCAAGTTTACCGAAGGGGCGCACTCGGTAAAAACAACCACTCGGTATTGAGGTGCCACGTCACCTAGGATACCACCCGTGCGCCAAACGGCATCACGGCATGACATGTTTACCGAGTGTTATGAGCATACACTCAGCAAACATCACAGTAACAACAGCTCCGCCCATCAAGCGCTCATAGCAAATAAAAAAGACCGAAAATGTTTACCGAGTGTCACACTCGGTAATAATAAAGTTTTACCGAGTGTAAGTGCACAACACTCGGTAAATACTATCTTTTACCGAGTGTATTGGCGCAACACTCGGTAAAATTCAACCAAATTTCTTGTTTTTCCCTTCATTCTTTTTCCTCTATCCACATATGATATTTAGTACTCCATTCCAAAATATGGTGTTTATTTCGATTTATTTACTATATTTCACAAAATTTTCATTCTTTATGAAAATTAGGTACATATCATGTAAATTTAATTGTAATAATTAAAATCGAACTCGATAAATCACGAGATTGGAAGAATTAACATTGAAGCATACATCTATGTTATAGAAAAATTTTCATAACGTTTCAGAAGTATTTTTACATTCGTCGCTGCCGAACCGGTACATCTCCCAAAGAGACGCTAAACATTCAAAATGACGAGTAGGATTTCTATTAAGAGTGAAATTCAACATTATGATTTGAACTTGGAATTTTTTAGATAGTAAATAGATGACATGAAATAGTTCATGTGAAAGTTTGGTGAATTTTAGGATTAAATTGGCATTTTTTCATTTTTGTTTTGCATGAAATAATGGATACTTTTACCGAGTGTGACCTCAAACACTCGGTAAAGGTTAGCCACGGCCCACCTGTCTGCCACAGTGGGCTGCCATGCTTCTGTTTACCGAGTGCCGTAGATCTAGGCACTCGGTAAACATGTACCAGGCCCACATGTCATTGGGCTGTGGTGCTTCTGTTTACCGAGTGCCGTAGATCTGGGCACTCGGTAAACATGTACCAGGCCCACATGTACCAGCCGTTTCGCCCTCAAATCGTGCACAGACACACACACACACCGCACACGCCCGCGCATCCCCGCCGCACCGCCGCCGTCCCCCGCACTTGCGCCCGCGCCTCCCCGCGCCCGCGCCCGTGCGCTCCACGCTGTCGCCGGCGCCTCCTCCACTCCACGCCGTCGCCAGCGCCTCCCCGCTGTCGCCGGCGCCTCCCCACCACCGCGGCCGCCTCCTCCCCTCCACCACCGCCGCCTGTCGTTCCCGTTCCCCTCTCGCTCGCTCCCGTGCCGAACTGCCCATTCACACTCACCGTCCGGAAGCTTGCATCTCGCCGGCTGGCGACGGCCGTGCCACCTGCTCCCATCCTTGCGGCTTCCCTGGCCTCGATCTGGCGCCCGAGACGAAGACCACGGAAGGGAGCGCGACGACGAGCTCGACTGATTCCGCGACTTGTCCGCTGTACCTGTACGGCCAGGGCCGCGGCCTTCTCCAGGTGCGCGAAAGAAATTGAATTTTCTGCCCCTTCGATTGCTCGATGTCAGCTAGGCTTGTTTCCCTAGTTCAAAGAACGTTAGTTTGCTTCTTTGTCCTTTCCTGTCCACCAGTAAGCTGGTTCGAATCAAAGTAGTGCCTTAATAAGTTCAGTCGATTGCAACACTGTGAATGAAACGAGGAGTGCTCGTGCAGATCTTGTAGTCGCCAGAGAATGAATGAAGCTCCCTTTTTTAGTTTCCAAATGTGAAGATTTTGCTAGGGATAAAGATGCTGATTCTTATGGTGTGGCCCTTTATTCCTCCCCTGGTTCATTAGTCCAAATATATACTGTTCTTGGTTTTTGGGCACGGCCAGCTTTGCAAGAATAGCACAGCGGTCTGCTGAACCTGATGAAGTGATTGATCAACTCAAATGGACGGCATTAATTCCCGGCCGGTCTGCAATTTCGGCGCCAAAATTATGTGTGTGCTGGCGCGCCTCACCTCATGATCATGCGTGCATGCATGTAAGATCGAGCTGTGTTTGATCAATGCATAGGGCTATATAAGGCAAGCATTCCATTGCCTTTCTCCATCTCATCGAGTCATCCATCTATCCATCCTCCAAACATGGCTGCGGCACTTGGGGGCCTTCTCCCCGGCGTCTGCGCCGTGCTGATGGTAATCGCCGTCGCAAGCGCTGCCTCCAGCGAGGCCTCCTTGGTGGTCGTCGGCCTCGCCAAATGCGCCGACTGCACCAGGAAGAACATGAAGGCCGAGGCGGCATTCAAGGGTATATAGAGTACTAGGAGTACATGCATTTAATTATGCTTTAACATTAACAGTGCATACTGAATGCTTTACGCTGATCAGTGATTCGGTCAGAAGAAGCTAGCTAGCTGCTGCTGCTACTGACTGTCTTCTGATCGATCTCCTCAAAGGAGAAGCGGCAGTTTTTACCCTTTAGTGCTGCGACACCGGTAATAATTTTTATAAGCATACATGTTTATATATTGGTTGCCTTTCTGTCCAAAATATATGGAAATTATCCAATCTTTTGTTATTTTTTTTCCACATGATCCAGTCCAAGTTTCTCATGCTATCAACAAGTATGTACCTATCTCATCAACATGTATTCCACTTGCTAAATATATCACTCTTGTTGTCCAAAATCTTTGAACAATCTATTCATTAGTAACTAGGGCTTGTCATCGGTGATTTGTTTGTGGTAGTGTCATGCCATGTGACCTATAGTGCTGCGACAGAACCTAGCGCCCCTTTGTGCGCTAGCCACATGGTTGTGCTGCTAGGCGCGCGCTGGTGCTCGGGTATATGGTTGAGACACGCTACAAAACCTGTTAATGCTCTACCTCAATCTTCGATAAAACCTGCTGATGCTCGACCAAGAACATGAATGTCTCTTTATCATCTCATATGGTTTTTCTCTAGCACTACTACTCTATTGCTCTAAACTGCAATATCGTCTATATGTTAGGATGGATGACTGTTAGTGGATGTACACGGGCTATCACAAGAGGGGTCAATACACAAATGAATGGATTGAGAAGGCCAATGATTTCATGACAAAGGCATTTGCAAACGGACGGCGACATGCCTGGTGTCCCTGTAGGAAGTGTAAGAACAAGGCAATGAAAACATATGAGGAGATGACTAAAGATCTTGTCAACAATGGATTTGTAGAGAACTATACCCGGTGGACCATGCATGGTGAATGCCATCGTGCGAGAGAAGAGGTCGTGAGACAACGGATCGAGGAGTTTGATTCTGAAGCCGGGGTGGCAGAAATGTTAAATGACCATGACATGCCTTTCGATGAAGGAAGTGCAGAGCAGGAGCCAGAGCAAACTGCAAAGGCGTTTTACACCATGTTGGATGTGGCACAACAACCCCTTCACGGGTGCACCAATGTTTCTAAACTGGATGCCATTGCACGTCTAATGGCTGTGAAGTCCCAGTTTAGCTGGAGTAGAGAATCCTTCGATCAACTATTGACAGTAGTTGGCACCCTACTTCCGGATGATCACGTTCTGCCAAAGAACACGTATGAGTCAAATAAAATCCTTCGTGCACTCAAGATGTCGTACGAGCAGATACATGCTTGTCCGAACGGATGCATCTTATTCAGGGGAGAACATGCTGACGATAAGTACTGTCCGAAGTGTAAGGCATCTAGGTACATTGAGTTAGAATCTGGTGATGGTCGGAAGACGCAAACAAAAGTCGGCGCAAAGATCCTGAGGTACCTTCCTTTCATACCGATGATCCAACGACTTTTCATGAGCGAGGAATCCACAAAACAGATGACGTGGCACAAAACTGGACGCCGATACACTAACAAGATGATACATCCATCCGATGGTGAATCATGGAAAAGCTTCGATCGGAAGCATACCGACAAAGCTGACGAGGCTCGTAATGTACGCATTGCACTGGCAACTGATGGGTTCAATCCTTATGGAATGGGTTCTTCACCATACACATGTTGGCCCGTATTCATCATCCCTCTCAACCTCCCACCTGGCGTCGCCTTTCAACGGCAAAATATTTTCTTGTCACTTATAATTCTAGGACACCCAGGGGCTAATATGAGTGTGTACATGGAGCCTTTGATAGACGATTTGGTCCGTGCATGGGACGAAGGGGTAGTGACATACGACCGATTCACAAAGACAAACTTCATAATGCATATTTGGTACCATTATTCCATGCATGACTTCCTGGCTTATGGGTTATTTTGTGGCTGGTGTGTTCACACGAAGATGCCATGCCCGATATGCAAGTCAGCTGTGGAGTTCTTTCGGTTGGAGAAGGGGGGCAAGTTTTCTTCATTTGACAAACATCGACAATTCCTCCCTCTTGACCACCCATTCAGGAGAGACAAGAAGAACTTTCGAAAAGGTGTCACAGTGGAAGACTCTGCACCGGAAATGATGACAGGTGCTCAGGTTCTTGAGATGTTAGATGGTCTTGTGGTCGACAATGAAAAGGGGGGCTTCGTGGGATATGGAAAAGAGCATGCCTGGACACACAAGTCGTGCTTGTGGAAGCTTCCTTACTTTAAGGACCTCCTTCCACATAACATTGATGTAATGCACACTGAAAAGAATTTCGCCGAGGCGGTCCTTCACACAATCATGGACTGGGAAAAGTCAAAGGACAATGTCAAGGCTAGATTGGATCAAGCAACGCTGTGCGATAGACCAAAGCTAAACATGTTGCCTCCCTTACGCGGGAAGTCATGGAAGAAGCCTAAGGCCGACTTTGTCCTAACGAGGGCCCAAAAGAAAGAAGTTCTTCAATGGTTCCAATCATTGATGTTCCCTGATGGGTATGCAGCGAATTGGAGGAGGGGTGTGAACTTAAGTACCATGCGAATCACAGGGCTCAAGAGTCATGATTACCACATATGGATTGAGCGCCTTCTTCCGGTGATGGTTTGTGGCTATTTCCCTGATCACATCTGGCGAGTGATGGCAGAGTTGAGCATGTTCTTCCTCAAGCTATGTGCTAAGGAGATATCTCGGACCAAGATTGAAGAAATGGAAAGAATGGCCCCGGTGTTGCTCTGCAAGTTGGAGAAGATCTTTCCCCCTGGCTTCTTTAATCCGATGCAACATTTGCTCTTGCACCTACCATATGAGGCAAAAATGGGGGGCCCTGTGCATGCCCGTTGGTGCTATCCAATTGAGCGATGCCTAAAGGTTCTTAGAACAAAATGCAAAAATAAATGCAAAATTGAAGCTTCCTGTGCAGAGGCATCCATTATGGAGGAGGTGTCATACTTCACAACAAGATACTATGCTAACAACCTTCCTAACGTGCATAATCCACCCCCTCGTTACAATGCTGCCGACAATCAGTCGACCCTCAGCCTTTTCCGAGGGCAACTCAAAAGTGCAAGTGAACCTACCTTGAAGATGTTGAGCCTAGAAGAGTGGCGCTCTATCCAGCTGTATGTGTTGCGAAACCTTGAAGAGGTTGGCCCGTACATTGCGTAAGTTTTACACAAACTTGTTTCTTTTCTTGTCAATATTTCGCATGCACCCATCCAACCCTCTTGTTAATGGCTGTTACAGCAAATTTGTTCTCATCTACCATCGTCCATCACGGAGGGAACCCACCGAAGCGGAAGTTGAAACCCTTCTAAGACATGGCGTGGGAGAACGAAATCCCACTTTTATTTGTTGGTTCAAGGAGGAGGTACTGTTCAATTTCATTTGTTGTTTGTACTTAACTCTCAACTCGACAAATATATAACGAATCATCCTACTTGAACTAGCAGGCCAAAACTGACGTGTCTATGAGTGCCGAGTTGAGGCAAGTTGCCAATGGATTTGAATTTAGGGTCAAGTCATTCTCTGTGTATGATGTCAATGGATATCGCTTTCACACAACTCGGCACGAGCAGAGTCAGCCGAATCGAAGAACCACAAATACCGGTGTTTTCACGCCAGGCACAGATGGGTTGGACTACTATGGAATAATTGAAGAAATATACAAACTCAAGTTTCCTGGTTGTGTACCTCTTCGTCCTGTCATATTCAAATGCCATTGGTTTGATCCCAAAGAAGTGATAAAGACCCCTGAGCTTAGGTTAGTCGAAGTTCTAAAGTCATCCGTCTTGCTAGGAGACGATGTGTACATTGTGGCCCAACAGGCCACGCAAGTTTATTATCTCTCATACCCGTGCCAAACCAAAGACCGTCTTAAGGCGTATGATGTTGTGTACAAGGTATCGCCGCATGGTAAAGTACCCGTCCCAAACGATGATGATTATAACATCGATGCAAACACATATGACGGAGAGTTCTTTCAAGAAGAAGGATTAGAAGGGAGTTTTGAGATTGTCTTAGATGTAGATCTCGCAATGGAAGTAGACAATGATACGGTCATTGTTGATGGGGATGATGGAGAGGAGGTTCACAACGCGAAGGACTTGTTATTACTTGAGCAACACCGTTCAGGCAGTGTCGCTAGTGATGAGACTTTGAGAGACGATCATAATTACGTCGACAATAGCGATGATGAGATTTTTGGCCCACCTATCGATGATCTTGATGATTATTTCTAGTACATGTAAGATCTGTAGTACTTATGGCAATTTTATACATGTATGATACATTTACTTATTTTGCATCTCTTTTATACATGTATGATACATTTACTTATTTTGCATCTCTTTTATACATGTATGATACATTTACTTATTTTGCATCTCTTTTATACATGTATGATACATTTACTTTTGTATATGCGTACTGATAGTTTATTCCTTTTGTTGCAGGTGATTGATGGTGGGCGGTGGAATCAGGAAGATTAGGTCGGTTATGACCTTACTGGCTAGTGGCGAGGGGTCTAGCCAGGGTGGAGGAGGAGGGCGTGCATAGACTGAGGGTGGAGGGTGTGCCCAGGGAGGAGGAGGACGACGACGAGGGCGTGCCTAGGGAGGTGGAGCCCAGGGTGGAGGTGGAGCCCAGGGTGGAGGAGGAGCCCAGGGTGGAGGAGGAGGACGGCGACGACGAGGGCGTCGAGAGCCGACACCTCCTCCACAGGACGACGACGACGAGTTCGTAGCGGCCACGAAGGAGGATGAGGAGGAGGAGACCAGGGAGGAGATAGCGGAGGCGGTGGAGGAGGCACGGAGGGAGGATGAGGCCGAGCGGGCTGAGCGCGAGGAGGATGCCGACTTGCTGGCAGAGGAAAATGGGGTGCCTACGGTTTGGCTGCGAGGGTCGTCGCGCCTCCCAGACTTACCCATACAGAGACGGCCAGTGATTCGACCCTCCAGAACTAAGTAAATAATTTTTGCATGTTAACACTACTTCACAGGTTTTTAAGTTATAACAGAAACTAATATTCAATCTCAATAACTTTGTGGAGGGATTGGGAAATGGTGATCCCAGGGAGTCACTCTCGCGGAGTAAACGGGATCCTAGGTCTTCTGTGCAGGGCAAACTACCCCGGGATGGTGAGGATCAATGGTGTTGTGCAGCCCGCCATGAAGTGGTCCCACTGGCACGCCGCCAGTGATCAGACTGATCGAGCTAGCAGGTGTTATAACAGCAAGGCCGACCGGGTGATGAAAGAGTTGTGGGTACGTGTTCATCGCACTATGCTGATAATAGCATCACATTAATTGTATATTACTGACTGTATTTGCTTGTAGGATTACTACACCTTGGCGGAGGGAGTACATAGGGAGGACACGGATGACGTGGTGAACAGAGTCTGTGTTCACCGAGTGCAGGACCTCTTCTACGAGACAAAGCTCCTGTGTAGAAGAATTTACCATGCCCGCAGAGGACACAGAGTCACCAGAGCACAGGCAGTGCACCTGCCCCTGACTAAGGAGCAATACTTGACGGTAAACATGAGATTACATCGTCTGTGATTAATTGCACTGAAATTGATTTATGATTTGTCATGTGCTCGTGTACGTGCAGGTGCCTCCTGCTTGGTGTGCGAGGATGGACAACTGCTGGGAGGCCATTGTGGACAAGTGGTTGAGTGAGGAGTACGAGCAATATCACACCGTACGCTCACGTTGCCATGCGATGATGCAGGGTTCCTCGCACAAACAAGGCCCCACTACCCTCAAGGAATATGCAGCCAGATATGTACGCGGATTTCATTTCGTTGTTGCTATGCTAACTTCTGAATGCATAATATCTTATTGTTGTGCTTCTTCCTGCAGACGCGGTTCCACCCCAGCCAGGAGTGCACCTCGTTCAAGGCATATGCCTTGGCACACAAGGGCAAGGCAAAGGACCCCGACCTCGTCTACAACCCGGAGGACCCGCCCGAGGCATACTACAACCCAAGCGTGCACAGGTGCCTCAGCGAGTACACGGCGATGGCGAGAGAGATCCATGGGTCAGAATTTGATCCGAGCACCGCTGACCTCAAGGGTGACATCGTCATGAGGTTGGGACCAGGTAAGCCACACGGGCGGTACTATATGGGCAACAGCACCATAGACACGGCCAACACTCAGACACTCGCCCAGATTAGAGCCCGAAGCACGAGTTCGAGTCCGGCCATATGCCCACGCTCACAGCCCCAGGTGGTAGCACTCCAGGTTAGTTCTGTTGCATTCATTGTCCATTCAATTTCTACTCGTTCTTTATTTGCATTCTAACTATGTGATAAATAATTGTAGGCCCAGATTGAAGCCCTACAGGAGTCACAGCAGGCCTCACAGAGCCAGCTTTAGGCCCTCGAGCTGTCGCACCAGGCCGAGTTGGCACAGGAGAGGGCACGAGTGCAGGCCCAGCTTGAGGCCTTCTAGCAGGCGCACAAGGACTGGTACGAGTACATGGCCCGTTTTTCTCAGAGCATGGGCCAGCCTCCACCGCCTCCGCCGCCGCCGATGATACCGTTGGTGCCTCCACCTCCGCGCGACGGCACTCCTGTGAGTCACTTAGATGCACTCTTCACTTTCGTGTCATATAGAGCTACCTTCGACTTATACCTTAGTTTGACCTACCATAGCTTAGACCTTAGAATTTGCTTTGATCTAGATAACTCACATGTGCAATCTCATTCTAGGGACCTTCTATAGCTGGATCGAACAACGATATGCAGGGTGATCAAGACCTGGACCTGACTCTGTTTCTCCGCAGGCCTCCGACCATGTGACAGGCCATCCGACCTTGTTTGAATGTTTTGTATGTTGAACTGTGGACTTGGTTGAACTTTGGACATATGTTGATGGTGTTTGTGGACTTTGCATGGTGCTTGTCGACATATGTTGGTTATTGTGAGTGGATGTGACATTTGTGGACATATATGTGATATATATTGCCTATCTGTCATGTTATTATAATTTCCTGTGATTTTGTTGCTTATTGTGACTCGATATGCACTGAAACAAACAAAAAAAATTCCGTGGACATATTTTACCGAGTGTAGCACTCGGTAAAACAGAGATTCTATCAGTTTTACCGAGTGTAGCACTCGGTAAAACAGCGAACAGAACCAAATTGGTTCTGATTCTGTGAATTTTGCCGAGTGTGCCATTTTTTACCGAGTGCCGCGTCCCCACTCGGAAATATTTGACTACTTTTTACCGAGTGGGAACACTCGGTAAACATTATTCATGAAGTTTATTTGCGGAATTGTTTTAATCACGAAAATGGTTATTCTTTTACCGAGTGTTAGGAGCTACACTCGGTAAACATTATTCAAAAAATTTATTTGCGGAATTGTTTTAATCACGAAATGCTAATTTATTTACCGAGTGCTGCTAATGACACTCGGTAAACGTCGCCGTTAACGGTCAGTTTGGAGGCTGACGACCGTCAAGTCATAATTGTTTACCGAGTGTCATTGTAGCACTCGGTAACTCTCTACTCCGAGTGCGCCGATATTGGACACTCGGTAAAATAACTTCACCGAGTCGTTGTTTGCCGAGTCCACTTTACCGAGTGTGGCACTCGGTAAAGAGTTTGCCGAGTGTGTAGCACTATTTACCGAGTGTTACTCACACTCGGTAAATACACAGTATCACATAGTGAATGATATCCCTCAATATCAATCCAGAAAACATGGACCAGCGGTGAGAAAGGGCTAGAGACAATAGATGACACGGTTCGCCGCCAGAACAGCCAAGGTGCACCACCTGCCGCCGGGAGTGCCCCAAACTACTTTCTCTAGCCAAGTGAATTGAGGTTTGTATTCTACTTCAGAGTTTTTTCCGTATGATTAATCATATCCCTCAATATCAATCAAGAAAACATGGAACATCATTGCGAAAGTGCTAGAGACAATCGAGCAATAAGGAGGAAAAACATATTAGTTGGGAAAAATAAAGGTACCGACTTGGATATAGTACATTTATATTCATCAACGTTTGAACTCTCGACCAATGATCTTTATATTCATCAGTTTTCGCAAAACAATCATAGAAAATCACACAAAAATCAGAAACATCGGACCACCAATTCGGTATAACCTAATCACCATTGATATAAAATAGTATCAAAATTATTTCTTTTCTATATAATTACCCACATTTACTATTTCAGAATACAACATAAAGTAACTAATGAATTCATCTTTAAATTACCCACCTACTCCATTAAGAAATGCCACCTAAAGTGGACCAAAATTTGCATTACTTTCCTAGGATTTTTTATTATCTTTAATCCTTTTTTATTCAATATTTTATTAATAACCGCGTCTAAAAATATTTTGCTGATATAACCCTTTTGGTTGTGCCAATCCGGCTGGCATGACAAAATAACATAGTTGCACATCCATTGGCGCGACAAGATCTACCACGTTGGATGGCGTTTCCGACGTGGAAAACCTTGCCACGACACTCCCGTTGGCGTGACAATATTGTTTTGTCGTGCCACCGGGTTTGGCGTGACAAGACTCGACATTAGAAAAATCATAACTCTTTGAAACGATGATGGACGAAGATGATTGTTATATGAAAATTGTAGATCTCGACCAGATCTACAACTTTCTATTTTTCAGTTTTTTTCGGTTGAGGACGTTAAAGATGCTCAAAAAAGTTATATAAAACTTCGGCAACATAAAAATCACATACTATCGTTTGTCACATTAGAAAAATAATATTTTCTTTGTATGGGGTCAAACGAAGATACTTTTTATACTAAAGTTCTCTCAATGAGATCTACAACTTTATAGTTTTGAGTTTTTACAGTTGAGGTGGTGTAGATGCTCGAGAAAATAATATAAAATTTCAGCAGCATATTAATTGTGTACTAGGGTTTGCCGTTTCACGAAAATTATATTTTTCTTGTATGGTATCTAATGGAGATACTTTTTATATCAAAATTGTAGCTGTCGATAAGATCAACAACTTTTTAGTTTGACTTTCATTTGAGATCGTTAAGATGCTCAAGAAAATAATACGAAATTTAAGGGGCATTATTAATCATACAAAAAATATATTTATTCAAGAACACATGGAAACATTTGATTTTTTTTCTCAGACTCATGTTTTTGGTACGCGATTAGTATGCCCCTTAAAATTTTGTATTATTTTCTTAAGCATCTTAACGATCTCAAATGAAAGGGATCAAAACTAAAAACTTGTTGATCTCAACAATAGGTACAATTTTAAAATAAAAATGTATCTTCATTTGATACCATACAAGAAAAGTATAATTTCCGTGAGACCACAAGCGCTCGTACACGATTAATATGCTGCTAAAATTTAATATTATTTTCTCGAGCATCTTAACGACCTCAAATGTAAAAACTCAAAACAATAAAGTTTTAGACTAATTGAGAGCTACAACTTTGGTATAAAAGTTATCTTCATTTGACACCATACTAAGAAGATTTTATTTTTCTAGCGCGACAAGTGATAGTATGCGATTATTATGCTTATGAAACTTTATATAATGTTTTTAAGCATCTTAACGTCATCAAATGGAAAAACTCAAAACTAGAAAGTTGTAGATCTAGTCGAGATTTAGAATTATCATGTAAAATCATCTTCAGCCGCCGTCATATCGAAGAGTTATGATTTTTCTAAGGCTAAGTCTTGTCATGCCAATCCCAGTGGCGCGACTGTCACTCCCACGGGAGTGGCAGGACAAGGTTTTCCACATCGAAAACGCCGTCCAACATAACCGATCTTATCAGGCCAATGCATGTGGCGCGATGACCCTATAAATACAACTAGGGATAAAAACGGTACGGAAATATTTCGAACCGATCGCTTTCGTTTTCTATATTATGATATCGTTTTCTATATTATGATATCGTTTCCGAATTTTGCCAAACATAAAAATTTGTCATTTTCAATTGGTTTCACAACCATTTTCAACCATTTTTTGTACTCTTTAATTGCTAAAATGTAGAAATATCCTGAACCGACCGCTTTCGTTTTCTATATTGTAATACCGTTTCTGACCGTTTTCATCCCTAAATACAACACCAATATCGATGAGAGATGCATGCCGGTATCCAAAACTTCATTCCTAGTGCACGCAGGCAGCACTTGTTCTGAATAGAGGCCGGATCAGAGTGATCTCGCCTGAACGAGGGAGCTGAAAGAGGAAGGGAGAGGAGAATGACCAGCGAGAAGACGTCGTGACCAGAGGTGGTGGGGTGGCCGGCGGCGGCGGAGGTGACACAGATCAACAGCGACAGTCCCGACATGGGCATCATCGAGGTGGTCCAGGACGGCACCAACGTGGCACCAGGGTACAACGCCTTCCGCGTCCGCGTCTACATCGACGCCGGCAACGCCAGCGGCCCCGTCCTTTAGACTCCCGTCGTTGGTTAGTTCGGACTTCGTCGTCGGTGGCTGCTGGCGCCATATACGATGATACGATATGAGCAGCATGCACTTCGTGGTTTGTCTATGTGTGTCTTCGATCGTGAGTTCTTCGTTCGCCTAAAAGGAACTACATACGAGATTTGGCTTTAATTGTGTGTCTTATATTCTACAACTAAAAAGAACAAAGCGTGTACACTTCTTGGTACGACATTCTAACGTAGGTCCATCGTCCTGCCTGCTGCGATCCCGCACCCCTTGCTCTCCTAAGCCCGTCCCTTGCGCCAAAAACATCGTTACGTCGGTCTGCCTAGCATGTGACGCTCGCTCCCTCCCTTCCGCTCCGCCAATCACGTGTTGCGACCATCTCCCTGCGCTCCCCCAATCACGCGCTGCGACCATCCGTCAATCACGCCTGCACACACGCCATCCCCATCCCTGCGCCCGCGTCCGCTCCCTGAGCTCCCCGTCCCTGCGACCATCCCTGAGCTCCCCGTCCCCGCTCCCTGCAGCCGCGTACGCAGCTGCTCCCCATCCCCGCGGTCGCTCACTCGCCCGCGTACGTCGCTGCTCGCCATCCCCGCTCCCTGCAGCCGCGTACGCTGCCTCTACCCATCCCCGCTCCCTACGGGCGCACACGCCACCGCTCCCCGTCCCTGCACCCCGTCTCACTGCCGCAACACCATCCCCATCGCTCCTCGCCCAGGTCCAAATCCCACGGGCCTTCCTTGCTGCGGATCCTGGTGGAACTTAGCGGCGGTAGTGGAGGACGCACGTGGTGCGTGCTTCGTGGCCTCCATCTCACTATGCTTCTCGAGGTCGGTGGTGAAGCGGAAGCGGCGCTTAGGGTTCTTGATGACGCTACAGAAGCAGCGCCAATGACAGAGCCTCCTTTGCATGAGTTCATGGCCCGCAAGCCCCCGAACCACATCTCTAGGTAGCTCTCCATCCTCCACTCTGTCCTGCAGGTTCTCCAGGATTTATCTGCACTGCTATTAATTTTTCTGGATTATTGCATTGATCAATTGCATTCTTTCCAAGGGTATGCAGATGTGTCTTGTTTAAACGTTTGTTGTTTAGGCATGAATTTAGAAACACACATGTTCAAATAAGTATGTCAGAAATTCAAGGATATGATATTCCTCCATACACAGTTGTGGCAATTTCATCCTTTTCGTCGATGTTACTTCATAGTGCAGATTGCATATGCAGGTCTTCTGATTCTCTTAAGTTCTTGTGCCATTATCTGAGAATTCTTGTGTGATTATCTGCCGGTTTGTAGTTCCAACCGACAGTGACGGTTGCTTCAAGAGTGTTGGTTCTTGGCTCAAGCCAGCAGTATTGAGCAAGCCTATACTGTCGGTTCGTGGATCAAACCGGTAGTGTTGTCATAAATATCAGTGTCGGTTGGTGGATCGAACCGGCAGTGTCGTTGTAAATATCAGTGTCGGTTCATGGATCAAACCGGCAGTGTTGTAGTAAATATCAGTGTTGGTTCTTGGCTCAAGCCAGCAGTGTTGAGGAAGCCTACACTGTCGGTTCATGGATCAAACCGGCAGTGTTGTCCTAATCATCAGTGTCGGTTCATGGTTCAATCCGGTAGTGTTGGGCAAGCCAACAATGTCGGTGTGTTTCTAACCGGCAGTGATGGTTACGACAACACTGTCGGTTTGTTGCTAACCGGCGGTGATGGCCCGTTCGAATATTATTGTTTTATAATTTATTTTAATTTATATTTTTTTCATGGGATTGGGTTTCGCTTTATATACGCTACGTAGACGACAGGTCCATTAATATTAAACATTACAAATGTTACGGTTACAATTCAAATGTTCTTATCCAGATCTCGATCCCTCAAAATAAAAAAGAAATATTCTCGGACTTCTTACAATAATCTGGTGAGCCGCTCTGGGCCATAGTGGTCCTTGTACCTCACGGATTGTGCAATGGAAAATACTCCATCTTTTTCCAATACCTCGGCTAAGATGAATTTTGCGACCTTTGATTGCAGTGCGACGATCTCCATGTCTAACAGCCTTTGATGGTTATATTTCTTGTGCTGTCATTCAAAAAAGATAATATCCAAAGAGAAACATTAAATGATTTTGTTGAATTATTAACAGACATAAATAAAATGGGGATTATACACACCAACTTATCAGCTTCTTCTGATTTCCCGCCGATGTAGCGAAGCATTGCCCACGTTACATAAAACCCGCATTCATTGTTTCCCGCCGGCTGAGATAGATACTTCCCCTCCATTTCGACAACCTTGAATGGGACCGGCTTCCCACCGATATGACTTCTTCGGACACTGAGCAACATTAAAAGGAGAAACATTAGAAAGCAGGTATGTGTGATTAGAAAATAATATGTTATTAGGATCGCTTACTAATTCAGCACTGACACCAGTGCATCCAGATGATGAAATAGTTTTTTCTTCGAGTCCCACACCTCGAGCAGATTTTTGGCAAGATTAACACAAATGAAGACGAAATGGTTGCTGCAATCACAGAATCCTAATTATCGAATAATCTTAACGAAAAAAGAAGCATAAAATTAAAAGCCGAGAACATATACTCGCAGTTGTAGGCTAGAAGTATGTGGGTTTTCTTCTTCATCGTGAATTCGTCGAAAACAGCAATCAATCTCTATTTTAGGTCTTCCACATCACATCCATAGAGGCCTAGACATGTCCTCTCATTGACTCGCCTGGGTCCAAGAAGCCTATGTAATCCCATTTGCTTTTTAGACTGCAAAATTTTGCTATACACCTACATAAAATCATGGGAAGTGCTCAAAAGTTAACAATTTGTGTCTCGAGAGAGTAGTTAATTGTAATATCGTGCGTGTAGGTTACTGTCGATGTTTGACCACCGATAGCCTGCCACGGGGGTACCTGGGCTAGTATGTTCGGGCTTCAGCGTATGCAGAACTCGACGGTTAATGCAAGAGACAGTCGATTTATCCTGGTTTGGACCCTCGATCGTAGATCGAGTAATAGCCATACGTCCAGTCGGTGTTAGCCTTTGCGTTGTATTGATTGTAAAGTGTTGCGTTGTACAATTATTGTGTGAACTCCCAATCCAAGAAGCCCTGCCCTCCTTTATATAGTCAGGAGGCCAGAGTCCTAGTCGGTTTACGATGAGAGTTCCTAGTAGGATTACAGAGTAATACTGCTAGTAAGATTACAGGAGAAGAATCCTAATTAGACTAGGTCTTCTCCCTTCCTTGCGGGGTATCCTGTGGGTCCCGCACCGACAAGCCCCCGACCACTTCATGGTTGAGTTCTGGAAGCCTCGTCTTGTTCCTTCAAGTCTCGTCGAGTAGGAACAAGCGTCGTCTGAGTTCTTTCTTGAGCGAAACCGTGTAGCGCTTCATGAGATCTTTGCATGGTGTGTACCTTTTTGAAGAAAAAAGTACTCCCATTTGGATGTAGCCCCCGAGCCTCTTGTTGTTTGGCATAAGGAGCTTTGAGGGTCTTTTCTTGAAATCTTCCTGAGTCTTCGTCAAAAGGTTCCCGAGCATATACCCATTTTCTTTGTTGAAAAGAGCTCGGATTTAGCAATGTCCGGGTTCTTTTTGTCGAAAAGAGCTCGGATATAGCTATGTCCAGGTTCTTTTTATCTTGTGGCCTTGAAGTCGTCTGTCTTGAAGAAGTCTTCTAAGTGACGTGCGCTTTTTTTTTGGAAAAAGTGCACTCACTGAGTGTAGCCCTCGAGCCTCTTGCTATTTGGAACAAAAAGTTGGAGGGTCTTGAATCTGAGTTGTTCAAAAGAACTATATACCTTTCCTTTTGCAGCCCCCAAGCGTATATCCGGGTTGTTTTATTCAGGAAGAACTCAGATGTAAGGTCTTGGCGTATTCTCTGATAGTCTGCTGTTGTCAGATGTAGTCGTATGGTGGTAGTTGAGTGTAAATGCCTTTTGTTCACGGATTGTACTGTGTTGGTATATTCTTCCGAATATGCTTGTTGTTGAGTACTGTTCCTTCACGCTTGAGTCCTCTTTTATTGAATTCTGTCTTTTCACTATGTCCTTTGTTAGGCTTGTTTTGTTGGTGCTCCTGGTCCATGTGCACCACTTCTTTGGTCTATAAATACCCTCCTAGAGTGCTGTCTTGATTCGTTGAGCGTTTTGTTGCTTGTTCTGAAGTCTCTATAGCCATGAATATGGTAGTTTGTGAGGTAGAGCAGCCCCCGAGCGTGTTTTGTAGTTCATGTGTGTCTTGTCGTAGCTGGAGGAAGTCTTGTGATAGGGATTAGAGGTAGGCTAATCCCGCAGCAGCAATGTACCAGGATGTACATGGTAGTAGTTGGAGGAAGTCTTGTGATGTGGACTTCGTTCCTTCATCTGGCAGTTCTGGGTTGATCCTCGCCGCTTGTCTTGAGACTGTCCGGTGCAGATCAACACCATATCTAGCATCACATTGGACTTGGGTAGACAGATGCCTGCCGGCCTTCTCTGCTCCATGTTGTCCCGCCGTTCTGCTGATTTCCGCCTTGGGAGCACTGCGTCCGTCCTTTGAAGAAAATAGTGTAGCCGAATGCGGTTCGTCCTACCGAGTAGTGATTTGGGACACATAGTCGTTCCAGAGCCTAGCCATGTCCATGTTCCCCTTTACTAGTTTGCTTTTCGTGGTACCGAGTTTGTTGGGTCTTGTAAGACTTGTAATCTTCTATTTTTGAAGTCGCTTGTAATGGAACGAATCTTGTCTTCTGAGTTGTCATTTATTTTTCTGCTATAGTCCCTGTTGTTCATGAGATTCCTGAGTTCTTTCCGTAATAACCAAGTTCTTTTGTTCCTTGTGAGGTAGCCCTTCTTTTCTTCATGGTTGTCGGGTTGTTTTTTGCAGTAATCTGATAACTCCGCCGTAGTGCTGGATGGTTGAGTCTGAAATCTGCCCGTTGAATTGTACCGTTGTGTGGATTTGTGCCCTCCGTCATTTTAGCTGTGTCGTTACATGGACCGTTGCGTTCTCACACGGTGCTTTAACGGGCCCGGTGGGCCGTTTTCATCGCTGTAAAATCTATTTAAAGACCCTTCATCTTCTTTTTCTTTACTGCCCATCTCTTGCCTTGAAACCCTAGCTCTTAGAAATCCGCCGTCGCCATTGCCGCCGCCGTCTTAGCACCGCCGTCCAAGCTTTCTCTTCCCCTAGTTGCTTTTTTGCCTCCGTTAGTACATGGGTAAGAAGAAGGCCACGAGCAAGTCCTAGTCAATCTTCGTGGACGAGGAATCATCACTTTCTGTGATTGAGAACCAAGAGTTCATGGCCATGAGGGCTACCTAGAAGGCTTGGCCGGCTCCGATGACGACCGAAGATTAGCTCCAGGAACTTGTCAGCGATGGTTTGATTCAGAGCAAGGCCTTTGCTTAATGGAGAGTTCCAGGCGAGCATCGGGTCCCTGCTCTAGGTCCTAGTGAGATCATTCTTTTTGTCTCCTTCATTCGTGCTGGACTTTGCCTTCCTGCCTCTGCCTTTCTTCATCAATTTCTCAACTATTTTGGGATTTGCCTGAATCATCTTGCTCCCAATGCAGTCCTTCACCTTTCTATCTTTGTTCATCTTTGTGAAACTTTCCTTGGAATCCCCCCTCCTCTTTCTCTCTTTCGCTACTTCTTTCGTCTGAAACCCCAACCCCACCGCGAAGACACCAGTGTTCTTGGTGGCTGCGGGATTCAATTTCGCCAGGGTCTTCAGAGCAAGTTCTTTGACTATGACCTGGTCGATTCTGTGAGGGACTGGCGTGCCGACTGGTTTTATGCCGCCAATCTGATTCCTTCTCTCGTTGTTCACTCTGGATCTAGTCCCTTGGTTAATGACCGATGGGATAAGAACCCTGTGACGACTACTGAGATTCAGGCAATCTAGCCATTTCTTGATAGGATTAGGATTCTAAAACAGCAGGGCTTGATCGGTTTTGGTATTGTCTCGAGCTTTCTTCGTCGCCGTGTTTAGCCTCTCAAGGAGCGAGAGCACCTTGGCTTCGAGTATTCTGGGGCTGAGGATCCTTCACGCATGGTCCCAGCCCTTGAGTTGACCGACGAGGAGGTACTCGAGCGTCTCCAGAAGATGCTAAAAGGAGCAAGCGTTGTCCCGCTTACTATCTCCGAGTTCTCTGCCAACAGCCCGCCTCCAGCTGTAAGTCATTTTCTCTTTGTGCGGGTACTTTCTGTATTTCTTTTGCTGTATCCATTTTTGCTTAACTTTCCTTGTCTTGTTGTTTTATTCTTTCTCATAGGAATTGGGGCGCAACTTTGTTGACCCGATCCCTCTTGATGTCCTCCCTGCCATGGTGAATACTGGGGAGAACCTTGCTGGGGCTTCTGTAACCAGTAAGTTCCCAATCACCACAGTGCTTCCTGGAGTTTCTTCTAGATTTGTTGATGTATATGAAGAATATGTTCCTTGTCTAGTCCCTCGAGGTCCTCGTAGTGTCTCAAAGAGGTCTTGCCAGCCAAGTACTCGTCCAGGTACTCCAGTTGTAGCTAGCATGCTCTTAGGTGAGCATATTAATACACTTTGTCCCTTTGTCTTCTTGTTTTTATCTTGAACCGAGTACTTTTGTTCTTTTCTCAGCTGGTGCCTTGGTGGCCTTGGTTGAGACTGAGGAAGAAGAGGACGATGGTGTGCCCCTTATGCGGCAGTGAGTTGTTTTCTTATTTCCCTGCACTTGAAACCTTCTTTTTATTCCAACTTTGGTCTTGATCTTTTTGTAGGAAGCGGTTGTCGGGTACGAGTTCTTCTGAGGCTCCTGCTCTGAGTTCTTCCATGGCTCCGGAGCCGGGTTCTTCCATAGCTCTGGTACCAAGTTCTTCCGAGGCTCCGGTACCGGCTATACCGCTCCTGTTGCCTAGTGGCAGGGACGTTTTTGCTGCCGTGGTTCCTCCTACAAGGTTTTCTTTTTTTTACGAAGAAGAAGATAGCTGGGTGAGTGGATTCTAGTTTCGTCTCTTTGCTTCTGTTCTCCTTTTCTCTTGTTCTCATTGGCGAGTTCTTTTACCAACTTTAAGGCCTTTGTCTTCTCTCGTCCCCCCGTCGACTTCTTTTCAGCCTTCTATTGTGCCACCGAGTACTGAGCCTCAGGACTCGCAGCGTACTGTTAGTGAAGTGGTTGTGGGGGCGACAAGGCCTTTTGTTGACGATGCTGCTGCTGTCTTGGTTGCCTCGGAGGTGACCATGGCCATTGTGGTGGAATCATCTAGGGAGGTGGCCGGGACTTCTCATGATGTGTCCTTGGCCTTGTCTTCTTCGCATCAGCCGTCTTCTCCCTCCGCTCCTCTTTCTACTGAAGGTGTGGTTCATCAATTTGATGGCACTCATCAGTTGTTAGAGTTGACCACTTCTTGGGGAGACTTCGCAGCCTTTGCAACTTCTTTTGGAGAAAAACTCCAAGTAAGTTTTCTAAAGTTCTTTCTTTGGGTGTTCGTCTTTCTCCTATTCTTATGCCTTTTTTCTCTCTTTCTTTTTGTTCAATCCTTCTATTGGGACCATACCAGCTTCTTCTTCTCGTCTAAAACCGAGAAGAAGTTGTCTTTTGAGTTGAGCGTCCTAAAAACAGAGCTGGATCTCTGCCGGGCCAAGATGGAGGCTGAGCGTCAAACACATCAGAAGGAGGAACAAGCCCTTCATGCTCGGGTTGTTGAGACCGAGAAGCAGAGGGATGCTGCCATCCAGGAGGCTTCAAAGAATTCAGAGGCCATGAAGAACTTGGAGACTGTGAAGAAGGAGTGCAATGGTATTGCGGGTTCTTTTTGTTTCCTTCTGCATTCAAACTCTCCTTTCTGTTGACTTGTTGTTTGTTGCCTTGTCCAGCTCTCTGGGTCAAAAAGCAGAAGCTCTCAGAGGGCGTTGATGAAATGAAGACTCTTGTTCGCACGAGTCACAACAAGGCTGAGGAGGTAATTACTCATGCTGAGGAGGAACTTGCGCTTGCTAAGTTGATTAGGCATAGAGCTGATAGAGATCTTGTTCAGGCCCAAAAAACTATTGAAGACTTGTCTGGCAAGTTGGCGACGGCTACTGAAAACTGGAAAGCTTTGTGGAAATCCTTTCATTCAGTAGCCGATGTTCTCCGAACTCCAGCGGATGATGGGCAATCTTGGGCTCAGTTAATTCCTCAAATTCCGACTCGTTTCCAAGAGTTTGTGAAGAGGTGCGCCCAACTGTGTACCAAGAATGTCCTGGCCTAGGTCCGGGTTCTTGCTCCAGTGGCTCCTTTGTCCAAGATAGCAGAGGAAGCTGATAGTTAAAAATACATTGATGCCGTTGAGAGGATGGAGCCTGAGGTTGAAGACTTAGCTAGTAGAATTGTAGATAATCTTAATATTGTTGTCTCTTCTCCCGATGATGAGGCTTGATGTATTTGACCTTTATGCCTGTGCCTTGTAATATGACATTATACTTCTTTTGAATGAAGATTTTTTTGTTGATGTCTTCTTTGCCTGGATGCCTTGTCTATTCCTTGGATGATTTGTCCAATTGGTCAGAGTTACTTGACTTGCCAAGTACTTTGTCTTGGTTTCATCTTTGCCTTGTAAACAACTCTGCGTGCTATCTTGACAAACTTTATTGATTTGTTGACTACTTTTTTGTCCTATGTAAACAACTCGTTATATATAGATCTTTGTGTTGACAACCTCTCTTGATCTGTCAAGTGCTTGTCTGGCCTTCTTTTGTGCCATGTAAACAACTCGTTATATGTAGATCTTTGTGTTGACAACCTTTCTTGATCTGTCGAGTGCTTGTCTGGCCTTCTTCTATGCCATGTAAACAACTCGTTATATGTAGGTCTTCGTGTTCTTGGGTATCTCCAGTGTAGCCCCTGAGCCTCTTGCTATTTGGAAAAAGTAGCTGGAGGGTCTTGTCTTGAAATTGCTCTGGTCTATGCCCAGGCTTAGTTTTAGTCGTTTTGCTTTTTGTTTCGGGTGTTAGCTTGTTAGCTACCCTCATCGACGGGCTCAAGCGTTTTTTTAGTTATTTTGCTCTCGGCCGGGATGCTCAGGCGTATTTTTAGCCATTTTGCATTTTATTTCGGGTGTTAGCTTATTAGCTACCCTCATCGGCGGGCTCAAGCGTCTTTTCAGCTATTTTGCTCTCGACCGGGATGCTCAGGCGTCTTTTCAGCCATTTTGCTTTTTATTTCGGGTTTTAGCTTGTTAGCTACCCTCATCGGTGGGCTCAAGCATCTTTTCAGCTATTTTACTCTCGGCCGGGATGCTCAGGCTTATTTTCAACCATTTTGCATTTTATTTCAGGTGTTAGCTTGTTAGCTACCCTCATCGGCGGGCTCAAGCGTCTTTTCAGCTATTTTGCTCTCGGTCGGGATGCTCAGGCGTCTTTTCAGCTATTTTGCTTTTTATTTCGGGTTTTAGCTTGTTAGCTACCCTCATCGGCGGGCTCAAGCGTCTTTTTAGCTATTTTGCTCTCAGCTGGGATGCTCAGGTGTCTTTTTAGCTATTTTGCATTTTATTTTGGGTTTTAGCTTGTTAGCTACCCTCATCGGCGGGCTCAAGCGTCTTTTCAGCTATTTTGCTCTCGGCTAGGATGCTCAGGCATCTTTTTAGCCATTTTGCATTTAAGAAACAACTCGGAGAAAGCCATGATTAGACATATGTTTGTTGAGAGAGAATCATCTTTATTGATCATGAATATTGATGTGTCACAATGATACATATGTTTTTTGGTGAGCGCTATCTTTGTTGATCATTAACGTTGATCTCTTGTGTCTTGTATACATATTTTCCCTTGAGTTGTTTTTATTCGTAGAATCTTCGTAGCTGACTGATGTGCCATGTATTGTTGACTTCTTTTCCATCTTCAATTATGAGCTTGTATGTGCCTGGTCCGATGACTTTTGTGATGATAAAAGGATATTCCCATGGACTGAGTAGTTTGTGGCGTCCATCAGTTTTTTGTATTCTTCTTAGTACTAGGTCTCCGACTTGTAATGATCGAGACTGGGTATTCTTGTTGTAGTGGCGCCTTAGTCCTTGGAGGTATCTTGCTGATTGCAGGGTAGCATTTACTCTGACTTCTTCTGTATTGTCGAGTTCTAATCTTCGTGTGTGTTCTGCTTCTCCTTCGTCGTATTGCTCTATCCTTAGTGACGTCCAGATCAAGTCTTTGGGTAGTATGGCTTCTGATCCATACACCAAGAAGAAAGGTGAGTATCCGGTAGCTCTGCTTATTTGAGTCCGTAGCCCCCATACAACCTTGGGTAATTCTTTAATCCATTTTGATCCATAGTCTACTAGTTCTTCATACAGTCTTGGTTTCAATCCAGCTAGTATGAGTCCATTAGCCCTTTCTACCTGTCCATTGACTTCTAGATGTGTGACTAATGCGTAATCGATGCTGAAGCCACAATCCTGTGCCCAACTTTTGAATTCTGTAGCTGTGAAGGGAGAACCCAAGTCTGTGATGATTCGATTGGGCATGCCGAAGCGGTGCATAATGTCTTGGATAAACTGGACTGCTTTGGCTGCGCTATATTTTGCGAGTGGTTTATATTCGATCCACTTGGTGAACTTGTCAATTGCTACAAAGATGTACTCAAAACCGCCCTTTGCTTTCTTGAGAGGTCCTACTTGATCCAGCCCCCAGCAGGAGAAAGGCCAAGCGGGTGGGATGCACATGAGGTTGTGGGCTGGCACATGAGCCTGTCTAGCGAACATCTGACAACTTTTGCATCTTCTGACGAGTTCTTCTACGTCTTTCAAAGCGGTTGGCCAGTAGAAACCCGTGCGAAACGTTTTGCCTACTAGTGTTCTTGAAGCGGTGTGATTTCCACAGCAACCTGAGTGTATTTCGTCTAGGATTTGTTTGCCTTCTTCAAATGAGACGCATTTTAATAGTACTCCTGATGATGTGGCTCTTTTGTATAGCTTGTCTCCTACTAGGACATAATTCTTGCTTCTACGAACGACTCATGTGGCTTCCTGTTTTTCCGCTGGCAACTTATTCTCTTTGATGTAATCAATAAAAACCTAGGTCCATGAAGTGGTGATTACCAAGATCTGGGTGCCTTTTGCTGAGATTTGAGGGGTTATTTCATCGGGCTATTTGATAGAGGGGGCTGATAACTCCTCTATGAAAACACCGGGTGGGACCTCTGCCCTGTCTGATCCAAGCTTGGCAAGGACATCTGCTGCAAAGTTGGAATCCTGCAGGACATGTACAATTTCTAATCCTTGGAAATGTTTTTCGAGTTTTCGGATTTTAGCACAGTAAGCACCCATGTTTTCTTTGGTGCAATCCCAATCTTTGTTGACTTGGTTGATGACTACTGCCAAATCGCCGTATATGAGTAGTCGCTTGATTCCGAGGGTAATAGCCACTCTTAGCCCGTGTATGAGAGCTTTGTATTCTCCTTCATTGTTGGTAGCTTGACATAATATCTGAAGGACATACTTGAGTTGTTTTCCATCCGGAGAAATTAGGAGGACGCCTCACCTGCTCTGCCTAGCTTGAGTGATCCATCAAAGTACATCTTCCAATGATCAAAGATGGTGCTTGACAGGGGTTGTTGAATTTCTATCCATTCGGCAACAAAATCAGCAAGGGCTTGAGATTTAATTGCTTTCTACGGGGTAAAATCAATGTTGAGAGCACCAAGTTCAACCGCCCATTTGGATATGTGCCCTATTGCATCTTTGTTGTGTAAGATGTCTCCTAGTGGGAAATCTGTCACCACGGTTATCTTGTGGCTTTTAAAATAGTGACGAAGCTTGCGTGAAGTGATCAGTAGGGCGTAGAGTAGTTTTTGCACATGCGGGTACCGGATTTTTGATTCTGATAGTACTTCGCTGATGTAGTATACTGGGCGTTGTACTTTATATACGCGCCCTTCTTCTTCTCTTTCCGCTACTATCGCCGTGCTGACTATAGTAGAAGTTGCCGCAATGTATAGCATCATGTCTTCGTCTTTCTTTGGAGGTGTGAGGACTAGTGAGGATGTGAGGTATGCCTTAAGTTTCTTGAAAGCTTCATTGGCTTCTTCCGTCCACTCGAACTTGTCTATCCTTTAGTAGTTTAAAGAAAGGTAATCCTTTTTCGCCGAGTCTTGAAATGAAACGATTGAGTGCCGCCATGCAGCCTGTTAGTTTTTGTACATCTTTGATGCTTCGAGGAGGGCCCATCTCTATTATGGCTCGAATTTGCTTGGCGCTTGCTTCGATTCCGTGATGACTGACCAAGAATCCGAGTAGTTGTCCTGAAGGAACTCCGAATACACACTTGTTTGGGTTCAATTTCCACCTCCATCTTTTCAGATTCTTGAAGGTTTGTTTTAAGTCTTCAATCAGTGCATCCGAGTTCTTTGTTTTTACAACCACATCATCCACGTATGCTTCTACGTTTTCGCCGATCTGATCACCAAGGCATGTTTGGATAGCTCTTTGGTAAGTGGCTCCAGCATTCTTAAGTCCAAACGACATGGTCTTGTAGCAGTAGGCACCGAACGGAGTGATGAAAGATATCTTGCTTTGGTCCTATTCTTTTAATGTGATCTGGTGATATCCAGAATAGCAATCAAGAAAGGATAATAGGGCAGATCCTGCTATTGAATCAACTATCTTATCAATGCGTGGTAGCTCGAATGGATCTTTCGGGCAGTGTTTGTTGAGATCTGTGTAGTCGACACACATGCGCCACTCGTCCGTATTCTTTTTCTGTACTAGAACTGGGTTTGCTAGCCAATCTGGGTGAAGGATTTCTCTGATGAATCCGGCTGCCATTAGTTTTGTAATTTCCTTTTTAATTACAGCATTCTTGTTGGGAGAGAATCATCATAGTTGTTATTTCACAGGCTTGGAGCCTTCATTGATATCAATTCTGTGCTCAGCCAACTCTCTTGGGACTCCTGGCATGTCGGCCGGCTTCCAAGCGAAGATATCCTTGTTGTCCTGAAGAAAGTTGGTGAGCGCGAGTTCCTATTTTGCTGATAGGTGTGCACTGATGGTTGCCGTTTTTGAGGGATCACCGGTGCACAGGTCGATTTGCTTGACATTGACTTCTTTTGGTGGTGCTAGGATGGTTGGTCTTTTAGCTGGTATCTCTAGTTCTTCTTGGCTTATTTCTGCGGCGATAGTGGCTATTTCTTTTCTTCCATCGTTTGCCTGTGCTTTTGCTGCAATTTGGATTGCCTGAACATCACAGTCAAAAGCGCACTTCAAATCACTTTGAAGAGAAAGGACACCGTTAGGCCCTGGCATCTTAAGCGGTAGGTATGGATAATGCAGTATTGCCATGAATTTTGCTAGTGCTGGGCACTCGAGGATTGCGTGATATGATGAATCAAAGTCTACGACTTCAAACTTGATGAATTCTGTGCGGTAGTTCGAGGGAGTCCCAAAAGTAACCGGAGAGTGATTTGTCCAAGTGGCATTGCTGCCTTGCCGGGTTACTATGCCATAAAAAGGTGTGCTTGTTGGTGTGATCATCCCGATGAGTTGTAGTCCCATCTTCCATAGGGTTTCTGAAAAATAATGTTGAGTCCGGCTCCTCCGTCGAT
The DNA here is from genome assembly GCF_019320115.1 of Miscanthus floridulus. Classification (NCBI taxonomy): domain Eukaryota; kingdom Viridiplantae; phylum Streptophyta; class Magnoliopsida; order Poales; family Poaceae; genus Miscanthus; species Miscanthus floridulus. The sequence continues at coordinate 11,698,783 of NC_089586.1, forward strand.
TAGTACTTTCATAATAGTCATACCGGTAATGGTTGGATCTAGAACCAGTGGGTAATGGCCTGTGTTTCCTACGCTGGTCCAGTGGTCTTCTCTTGAAAATTGGATTAGATACTTTGACCAATTGAGATATCTTGGTGTAGCAGGTTCTGCTGCCATGATGGTTCGTAACGCTAGCTTTTCTTGATGTTTGCTTCTAGAATCTAGAACCCCGGCAAAGATTACTGCCACTGTCCCTCTAGATTTTTGGAATCTCTTGTCTTCATGGTTGTCTCCTTCTTTTTTTCTGATTGTCTTCTTTATTGTTTCCCTTGCTATCTTTTCTAGTGTATCTTCGTTGAAGGTGTAGCAATTTCCGATGGTGTGTTTTCCACTGGGGTGCAAGGGGCAACGTATGTTCTCAATGTCATCATATCTTCTAGGCTTGGTAAATTTCTTTGATTTGTCAGCCATTGCTACTGTGTTGTCTGGACCTCGCTTTCTCTACTGATGTCTGTTGTTTCAAGGATTTTGCTTGTCCGGGTTGTCTCTGTTGTTTCTATCCGGGAATCTTTCTCTTGTTTTTTCCTCTGCAGTAATCATCTTTTCTACTGTTCTTCTGAATTCTTTAATGTTTCTTGGGTTTTCTTTGCAGAAGTCTTGAAATTGCCACCTAGCCACGATTTTGTGAGAGAAAGCTTCGATTACTTCTCGTTGTGTGATGTCATGTACTTGAGCTTGTAGTTCGCCAAATCATCGATAGTAATTTCTGAGACTTTCACCTCGTTTTTGCTTGAGTCCTTTTAATTCTGCGTGGGTGATTGGATGTGTAATAATTCCCGCGAAATTTTCATAGAAAGCTCTTTGCAAGTCTTCCCAATTTCTGATTGATCCTGGATTCAATTTGTCAAACCATTGAAGTGGCATGGTTTCTAGGGCCATGGGAAAGAACAAGGTTTTGATGTCAACATCTCCTCTAGCCAATTCAATCGATTGTGAGTAAATCCTGAGCCATTGCTTTGGTTTGGTCTTGCCATCATACTTGGAGTGGTTGGACGGCTTAAACTTGTGAGGTAGTCGTATTGAAGCAAGTCTGTTTGCAAACAGGGGAATCTATCGTGCGTTCTGGCTTCTACGTATTCTGATTCTGCGCACCCTTCTTGCCAACTGTCATCTTGGTGAGAGTAGTTCTATGTGACTGTCCGAGTAGGTGCTTTGCTTCTGGCCTTTCTTGGTTGTTCGACTCGGTTGTTTTGACTATGATTTCTTCGGCTCTCTCCATTGTGACTTCCACTTGGTCCAAGTCTTTCGAAAGCGGACTTCCTTTTATTTTGATCTTCCTGTTCATGAGATGTTGCTCTTTTGTCGTGTGTCCTAAAGATTGTTGATCAGAGAAAGTCTCGGAGCTGTTCTTGTTTTTCATTGGGATATGAGGTCGCCCTGAGTTCTTCTAGTGCTTCTCGGATCTTATCGTAGGGTGCATTCGCTACTCGTCCTTCTTCAACCTCTCGTTCCAATTTTCTTCTATTATACTCGGCCAGGTCTGATTAATATTTGATCCAAGTGTCCTTTCGCTGTTTAGCATGGCGTTGATGTCCTTGTTTCAATTTGTTCTTTCTTTCTCTCGCTTGCCTCTGACTCTCAGTCTCACCATCGTGCCCCTGGATAAATGGTGATATGTTGGACTCGGATTCATCTAAAGACCTTACGTCGGGTGCTTCTGGGGGATCAATGGTGATCGAGGACGGCGAATCATGAATACTTCTCTAGCGTGAGTTGTTCTATCATCGTCGTTGATTTCCATACTGCCAGAGCTGTTGATAACTCCAGTAGAGGTTTCAAAGTCATAGATCGAATCTCCTTCTTGGTAGGGTAGAATTGTTGTTGTCGTATCATCGACTAGTTGGGTGTCGTCATCCTCAGGAACGGTACCTGGCTAGTGAATGATGTAGTCTTAAGATGTTATGGTTAAAACGAGACCTTCCTGGGCTCCCTTCAGCGGCATTCTAAGCATGGGATAAGTGGATCCTTCGGGCCATGTCTGATAAGATGTTGCCATGTTGTGGAATCCAAACGGAAGAGGACCCAACTTCTTTGAAGTACTCTGGGTGTACTCTGAGTAGTATTCTTGACAGGTTGACGTCATGTTCTGGAGCTTTGTCAAAAAAGAACTCAGTTTTCCAAAAGAACTCGGATAAGACTTTATTTCAGAAGCAGAACTTGAGTTTGAATCGGATGCGTGAAGTCACAAAATCTGAGTCAGATTAGACATTACGAGCGGTGCGAATCTTCCGGTCGGCTGATCTGTCGTTGTCGCCAAAATGGAAAAGTCCTGATGATGATCTGAATCTTCGAGGAGATGGCCTTGGAGCTTGCCATCGTCGCCTGCCTCGTAGATCCATGAACCAAAGATGAAGGTTGATCCCTTCGAGAAGATCATGTTGTCGAGGTCCATCGAGCTCTCAGATGCAAAGTCACCGAAAGCCCCTACCTGGTGCGCCAGCTGTCGATGTTTGACCACCGATAGCCTGCCACGGGGGTACCTGGGGAAGTATGTTCGGGCTTTAGCATATGTAGAACTCAACGGTTAACGCAAGAGACAATCGATTTATCCTGGTTCAGGCCCTCGATCGTAGATCGAGTAATAGCCCTACGTCCAGTCGGTGTTAGCCTTTGTGTTAGATTGATTGTAAAGTGTTGTGTTATACAATTGTTGTCTGAACTCCCAATCCAAGGAGCCCTGTCCTCCTTTATATAGTCAGGAGGCCAGAGTCCTAGTCGGTTTACGATGAGAGTTCCTAGTAGGATTACAGAGTAATATTGCTACTAAGATTATAGGAGAAGAATCCTAATTAGACTATGTCTTCTCCCTTCCTTGTGGGGTATCCTATGGGTCCCGCACCGATAGGTACTTACATAGTCCACAGCGTCAACAGTTGAACATCGAGATCGCATTTCTGGTATAGCTAGAACAAGCACTCCCACTCGACATCAAACTTCTCTTCTTCAGGATAATTGAAAACACGTGGCGAACGGATAATAACCTCAAAACCAAAGATGTCCGTCTCTGTTACTTGAGCCATGTAATATTCATGTAAATGACGCATATATGTTGTTAGATTTTTAAACTCATGATCGGGAACCAAAAAATTGCCCATTACATACTTCATTGCTGGTGTTGCCATCCCTTGTACATCATAATAGATGGTCACGGCCTCTTCCATGGTTAATCCTGGGTTGTCTTCGACGTACGTCTGTATGTTCCTTAAATCTTTATTGTGTATTTCTACGTCTCTTGTTGTAGCATATTTATTCTATGTTTGCCTTTCGAATTCGGACTTCAACATAAACAAAGGCAGTGAGGCACGGAGATTGAAGAAACTAATACAATCTTCCTTCTTGATGTGTGCTATAAATTTTTCTTCCATCAAGGAGGTAACGCTGCCACTAAATGGCCTTTTTCTTTTCTGTTGGTCCACTTTGGGAGCATTAGCGACCGAATCCAAGGACCTTTTTTACGACTACGAGGATGTCCTTGGTCTTGTTTTGGGCTGAGGTGGAGGAGGAGGATGACGATGAGAATTTTGTTTTCCCAGCACTGATGAAGATGGAGTCGGACGAGGAGGAGGAGGAGGAGGAGGAGGAGTCTCTTTTCTCGGGGCTGATGAAGATGGAGTCGGACGAGGAGGAATAGAAGGAGACCTCTTTCTTCTCGGGGGTGATGGCTCCGGATGAGGAGGGGAGTGATCTCTATTGGGACATGGTGAGTTATCATCGCGGGTGGGCAAAGACTCATAGTCGTCCTCATCATCAGAGGACAATTGGTGGTCAAGCTTAATGAAGCGCTTGCGCCAGGCCACTTGAGAGCCCTTGTTATGACCAAGTTTCGGCATGTCTTCCGCTATGGGGTACTCAATGGGTATCTTGTTATATTTCTTATCAAGTATTCTGTCAATGGTGACGCGAGTGTACCCTAGTGGAATTGGGTAGCCATTAATTGTCCTGTCTCCCATAGGCCAGGCTTGGCCGAGCGCCACCTTGTCCTTTGTCCATTCCTGACGGATGTACAACCTGACATTGATGGGTTCAGTGATGTCATCCACCGGATGAGGCACATTCGCCTCTTCTTCGTTGAGCGGGGTCGATCCGCAGCTGCTGCGACCCCTAAACTGTGGGCTAAAGGTAATAGGAGTAGGGTTTTGTGGTACTGCTGACCCCTTGGATAGCAAAATTTGCTCGACTCGCGCTTCAACGGTCGCCTCAATCTGTGCTTCCATTCTATCTTCCATCTCTTTTAGTCTCCTCAAATACTATGCCTCATGTTCCTCTCTACCCCTCGAGCGGCTCCGGTAAGTGTTAGATTCTTGGGGGAATGCTAGTTTCCAAGGAACAACACCGGTTCCTCTAGTGCGACCAGGGTGCTCCTTGGTTCTGAGTGCTTGGGTGAGCACGTCTTTCTCCCAATTAGAAGTGCGAGTCCCTTGCCTCACCTCCTCAGTTACCTAGGAGATCCTCTAGATGAGTTCGCTCATGGGTAGATTTGAGGAGTTAAAGCTCCCGTCCTCGGCGTGCTGTACATTCCTCCCCATATAGTATATTACCGATCGAGGCTCCTAATCGACGGTCTCAACCTGAACACCTTCCTCAGCAAGGCGATCCATCTTTTGAAGTTCTGCTTCAAATTCTGGCATCTTTTTGGCGTAGCCATGAGAGCCGAGATGATGAGGATTCATCGCTTTCTGTGAATTCTCCTTATTCTTCCTGCTCAGTTCTAAGTACTCCTCGGATAACCTATATTCCTTAAAAGCCTACCAGAAGTCCTTCTGCTTGCTAAACAGTCCACCATCAAAATCTGGCCCTTTATTTTGGAGGACAAAATTCTTGTACAATGTCCCCTTGAAATTCTTGAAGCATGTTCCCATGATTTCTTTTGCTTTTTTCTTGACTAACTCCCTGTCATACTCGGCTGGGAAAGTGAAATACTCTGGGATCTTGACATCCCATATGTAATCCTTCTCGCTTTTGAGAACCCTCCACCGGTCATCATCTTTCCCAATCCACTTCCTGTACTTAATCAGGATGAAGTCCCTAACAAGTAACCCGAGGATAGTCTTGTATTTGGTCAAAGCTATAGGCGATGAGAGTGGATCCCCGAATTCATCGAACTCAGTAATGTGCTAGTGTGCATTCCTACCAACAGGAATCTTTGATACGCCTCGCTTGGATCTGGCCTTCCTGCTACCCGAACCCTCTAGCTCCTCGGCCAACGGAGGCTCCTGCTAGAGACACCAAGTAAGGTATGACCCTCTCAATTGATTAGCGTGTGTGGCTACATAGTGACATGATACCAAAGTTACCTGGCCATCTTGGTCATTTTGACCTAGATCGAGCAGGCCGAACGGGGTCCATGGCTGCTCATTCTCACTGACCTGATTGACACTATCACCGTTTGTCGGATCATGCGGCTCTCCCGTCCCAGCGATATCAGTCGCTTCTTGTTGCCGATCAGTTCTTCGGCGATGGGGTAACAAGCGACGATGAGTCATGGCTGTGACACGATCGTGGTTAGTTTTGGCCACGAACAACTACTAATAGCATATGTTTATATATATATAATATGTTTAATGCAAAGTCTAATAATAAGTCCACATACAACAAAGTCAAATAATAGCATATGTTCACCTAGAACAAATTCATTGTTTGATTGACCACATACAACAAAGTCTACCTACTCTTCTACGAAACTAAGCCTACATCAACTTCCAAATAAGAAAAGCGATGACCATAGCCATAAATAAAAGCATGACATCTTTCCAAGACCAAGGAGCAATTCTCTTAATCTTCACATCTCCGGTGGGTGGCTTCTCTTCGATCTCCAGTGCCAGCGGATGGCCATGGTTTGCATTCATTGGACCATAGTAGGCTGGTTGCCCATGGTTTGCAAGGTAGGCTGGATGACTATAGTAGGCCCTCAAAGCTTCATCTTCTGTGTTGTATTTTTTGTGCAAATTACCAGGGTAGCGATTGACTTGAGCATAGCAATCTTCCCAGGTTCGATAAATCCTAGGCATGTGACCAACATGCACTACATACCATGCCATGGTTGCATATATATTTAAGTAAATTAGGTTGTCATTAAAACATTATTCTTATACAATTTAATATATTTACGAATAACACACGACCATTGCATAGATAGGAGTGTTTGGAAAATAGCTATTCACATGCCTTAGTAATAGTTGTTAGATGTAGGAAAGATATAAAGAATATTTTTATTCGTTAAAAACCAAATGATGATTTAGAGAGCCAGTTTAATACTTTTGGATATACTCCTAGAGATGTCTAAGAGTCTTCAGTCTCACTATAAATCCCCCAACCATCGGCGCGAGGTTCTTTCACAAGTATCAGTGCAGGTAAGCATCTTTCCAAATTAGTGATACTTTGATTTGAAACTTACAAGGTTGGTAGGGGCAAATATGCATCTCATACTATCCCAGGAAAGTGACATGCAAAAACTCATAATAAGATAGGATTGTTGGAAAATATTTCCAGTTTAATGCACAAGGCTACATAACTATGTATTACTTGTCATCTTGCATAAGTTAATAATTATGCATCTTTATGCTGATAGCATGGAGAAGATGGTTTCACAGAGAAAACGTAAGTTTGTTTCACAGAGAAAATGCAAGTACTCTAAAAACAAACTACCATGAACGTTCAAAGAGCAATTTTTGTCAAGTATAACGAGTCCCTGCTATGTTTATCCTGGTAACCAAAAATAAAATTACGCTTTTGTTCTTATCAGTATACTGATGAATAGAGCTGAGCAACATGCTACTAAGTAACATTGTACTACTTACTAGCAATGCGTCCAAAAACACAAAGAAACAGATAGCACACACTGTGTGGCAAACCTAGGTTCTAGCATTCACAGCTGCATGATCAAACTGATTCAAGAAAGCAGATGTGGGACATTTCATCAGACACGTAGCGGGCAGTGAGCCACGCACTCACCGTGGGGGTGGGAAAGCAGCTGTCTGCACGCTCCTGAAGGCCTCGGCGGTGCTCCGGACGGCGCGGTGCTCTGGCTTGGCACGGACGGCGCGGTGCTCTAGCTTGGGGCGGTGCTCTGGCCTGGGGCGCTACTCCGATGTGGGGCGGTGCTCCGGCGTGGGGCAGTGCTCCGGCATGGGGCGGTGCTCTGGCGAGGGGTGGTGCTCCGACGGCGCAGGGGGAGGGGTTGGCGCGCCACTTTTGTAGCAGTAGCTCATCACTGCCGGTTCTTCTTGTAAACCAACAGTGATGGGAACATCACTGCCGGGTCACTCCCCAAACCGGCAGTGATGTTCTGTAGCAGTTAGGTGTTAAGTAGGATAAGTTTTCATTTTCTTTCGAACTCCTCCTACTGGCGCAGCGGTTCAGACCCCTCAACTTAGCCCCCAAGACCCTTGTTCGAGTCCCAGGCGGGTCAAATTTTTTTGTTCTATTTTATAAATTATTAATTTATTTTGGGAAATAGCTCATCACTACCGGTTTTGCTTGTAAACCAACAGTGATGGTGTACATCACTGTCGAGTCATCCCCCAAACTGGCAGTGATGTTGTGTAGCGGTTAGGTTTAACTTAGGTGTTAAGTAGAATAAGTTTCCGTTATCTTTCGAACTCCTCCTACTGACGCAATGGTTAAGACCCCTCAACTTAGCCCCCGAGACCCGTGTTCAAGTCCCAGGCAGCCTAATTTTTTTGGTTTAATTTTATAATTTATTAAGCGGTATAAAGGTCAAAAATATAAAATAAATGTCTTGCATCCCTGAATCGAAACGAAGCCTACAAGTTTCAGAGCAGCGGACAAACCATTGAGCTATCGCCTGATTTCCGGATGTTTGAAGGAATTTATTCCTTTGAGTGATTATTTGTCCCTATTTTGCACGTAGGCCCCTTCAACTCCTCGGCCACGCTGGTCGTGTGGTTCCCATGAAGAGCCGTTGTTTTAATTACCAAACACTGGTCCATTGGCTGCTCGTGTCGGTTCCCAAACGCAGGCGCGCTCCCAACGTAGGCGCAATGGCGGTTCAATGGCGTTTCCCAACGCAGGCATGCTCTGTTACCGAGGGGAGAGCCCTTCAGTTCCCCCACAAAGAGACACTGCGTTTACATGTTCATTGGCTACTCGCATCGGTTCCCAAACGCAGGCGCGCTCAACACAGGCGCAATGGCGGTTCAATGCCGTTTCCCAATGCAGGCGCGCACTTCGTTTCTAAGGGGGTGCGAGTTATTGCACCGTGATCAGTTCCACACCGACACCCTATATAAGCTAGGCCCCCATGCACACAGTCGGCCGCCACACCACTGCGCATCAAGAAAGCCAAGCACCGCCCTTCCCATGCACACCTCGCCCCGGCCCTCGACGTACCCACCGGCACGCACAATGCCTCGCCACTTAAAGACAACATGGGCGAAGCTCAACCCATCGTCCTCACGTCGCCCCCAACTCCACCGACACCGTCGTCCAAATCGGACCTTGAGGTGAACCTCGAGGACGATCCGAACCAGGAGACCGCATCGGAGGAGGAACCGAAACCTCTTCCGGTGGAGGAGGTTGTCTTCAAGTCGTTGGAGACGGCTCGAAAGGAGGAGGAGGAGGACCGGCACCTCCGCGCCATCGCACAGAAGGAGACCGACGACTGCATCCTGAAGCGTGTCGTCGAGATCTCTAAGGAGGATGAGCGCCGCCACGAGGAGGAGGAGTGCCACAGCTAGGAGGAGACCGAGCGGCGTCTTGCGATGGACGCGAAACGGCGGCGTCGGCGTAGGGCTGAGCGAAAGAAGCACGAAGAGGAGCACCGCTACCGGCAGCCGAGGGACGACGCATGCGGCAGCACCGGTAGTAATTAGTAGCACTAGTGATTAATCAATGCCTTTATATAGGGCGATGTAATAATTTACTGGTGCTGAAAAAAACCATTTCGTCGAATCCTTTGTTTGATCATCATCACCTGAATTGGGTTGATACTTTGCATTGCATGACCTCTCGTTTTATTTGCTTACATATTGGATGTTGCATTTTGTATGACCTCGTTTTGCTTACCTCGTTTTGCTCTTCTAGATAATACCGTGTATTGCAGCATGTCTATCATCTGTCCAGTGTTTTCCTAAATGCTAAACGGTAAACAGTCGGTCACCTACCGCTTAGCCATTATTCGGGCAAAACGTCCCATTAAACGAGCTAAACGGCCAATTAAACGGGGTAAACGGGTGATTAAACGGAAATGACGCACCACCGTGTAGCGTTTACACGGTGTTTAAACGGGCTAAACAACCATTTAGGCGAACAGTGCATCTGTCACATGACTGCCGGGCCATTCTTTAAACAGGCAGTGATTTCCGTGTAGTGGTTACAAAATAAGTAACTTATCTTTTCCACTTATTTCGAATACCTCCTACTAGCTCAATGGTTAAGACCCCGCAACTTAGCCCCCGATACCCATGTTCGAATCTAGGGCGGCCCAATTTTTTTGTTTAATTTTATAATTTATTAAGCGGTCTAAAGGTCAAAAAGACAAAAATAAATAAACCACGGCACACATCCTATACTAGCGCAGCAGTTAAGTGTCTGAACTCTGTGGGCCGAGACCCGAGGGCTGGCATAATTTTTTTTAATTTTTTATATATCACTGCTGGTTTTCAAAATAAACCGACAGTGATAACAGGCATCACTATTAGTTTCCTCTCATCACTATCGGTTTTCTCTCATCACTGCCGGTTTCTTAAAACCGACAGTGATGTTTATATATATTAAAAAAATTCTTTCATAGTTTTTTTCATCCACCACAAAATTCTTATCCCTAGGGCACATTAGAGCTAGTGTAAAAGTTTGGCATTATTCCGGATCTTTTCGTGGGTAGACTCAGTTCAACCTATAATTAAACGGTCTCGTCGCGCGAAAATTCAATTAAACCTCAGAAAGTAGCAAACCTTCTCTGGAAAATCCCAAACTTAGTGTTTCCTTCACACGTGGCACGTGCAAGCCTAAGAAAAAGTTTGAGACAAATATGACACCGAAATGCCTATGAACCACAGAAACCTTGATAACCTATGTGTATAGTCATGGTTCGATAAAAGGGCACATGAAACTCTGTGAAGCATGTATACTCCGCCTATGTCGACATGACTTGAAATTTTTTTGGCAAGCATGTACACCCAAATTAAGACCCCCACATAGGATCTTAGGTTTTTCTGTTCATTTTTTTATTTATTATATTTTTCTCTGTGCCAAATGATACAAAAGAGGGTGAATTTCATCTTGGACCCAATAGATTTTTTCAACAAAATTCTTATCCCCAGGGCACATTAGAGCCTGTGTAAAAGTTTGGCACCATTCCGGATCTTTTCGTGGGTAGACTCAATTCAACCTATAATTAAACGGTCTCGTCGCGCGAAAATTCAATTAAACCTCAGAAAGTAGCAAACCTTCTCTGAAAAATCCCAAACTTGTTTCCTTCACACATGGCACGTGCAAGCCTAAGAAAAAGTTTGAGACCAATACGACACCGGAATGCCTATAAACCACATAAACCTTGATAACCTATATGTATAGTCTTAGTTCGATGAAAGGGCACATGTACCTCTGTGAAGCATGTATACTCCGCCTATGTCGACATGGCTTGAAATTTTTTTGGCAAGCATGTACCCCCAAATTAAGACCCCACACAGAATCTTAGGTTTTTCTGTTCATTTTTTTATTTATTATACTTTTCTCTGTGCCAAATGATACAAAAGAGGGTGAATTTCATCTTGGACCCAATAGATGTTTTCATCCACTTCAACAAAATTCTTATCCCCAGGGCACATTAGAGCCTGTGTAAAAGTTTGGCACCATTCTGGATCTTTTCGTGGGTAGACTCAGTTCAACCTATAATTAAACGGTCTCGTCGAGCGAAAATTCAATTAAACCTCAGAAAGTAGCAAACCTTCTCTGAAAAATCCTAAACTTGGTGTTTCCTTCACACGTGGCACGTGCAAGCCTAAGAAAAAGTTTGAGACCAATACGACACCGAAATGCCTATGAACCATAGAAACCTTGATAACCTATGTGTATAGTCATGGTTTGATGAAAGGGCACATGTACCTCTGTGAAGCATGTATACTCCGTCTATGTCGACATGGCTTGAAATTTTTTTGGCAAGCATGTACCCCCAAATTAAGACGCCACACAGGATCTTAGGTTTTTCTGTTCATTTTTTATTTATTATATTTTTCTCTGTGCCAAATGATACAAAAGAGGGTGAATTTCATCTTGGACCCAATAGATTTTTTCATCCACCTCCACAAAATTCTTATCCCTAGGGCACATTAGAGCCTGTGTAAAAGTTTGGCACCATTCCGGATCTTTTAGTGGGTTGACTCAGTTCAACCTATAATTAAACAGTGTCGTCGCGCGGAAATTCAATTAAACCTTAGAAAGTAGCAAACCATCTCTGGAAAATCCCAAACTTTGTGTTTCCTTCACACGTGACACGTGCAAGCCTAAGAATAAGTTTGAGACAAATACGACACCGGAATGTTACACGAATTACTTGCATGACAATAATTAAACACACAAAGCCGTACATATTAAAATTAGAACTCAATTAAACTACGACCTTGAAAACCTAGCTAAATAAACATTAATTACTATCGGAATCACTGCCGGGATCGATTGGGCCACGCACACTAACATGCCTCTGTAGCCATATATGGTAATTGATATCAAGGATTATGTATCCGCTTGTATCGATGAAGTCCAATGCCCGTATGAGTGCACTCTCTCGTGCCTCACAATACCGAAAGAATGGTCGACCATAGATGTAACCTACTAAATGACCACTGCCCCTGTTAGTAATCCTTATGCAGTACTAGCGTTTATCTATAGTGAGCTGGCCGAGGTTTCCATTGCAGAAGTCCCAATCGTATCCGAGTTGCTCCGCAGCTTGGTCTAGAACAGCCCACAAGCCACATGCAGCATAGGTAACGTCCTGTAGCGCAATCTGCATGCGGAGAAAAAGAAAAAAATTAGAGAATATTATTACAATAATAAACAACAAATAACCACGACTTAGGTATAAGTGACCATTTTACCACATCCGCATGGTTGTAGCTCGCAAACCATTCGCTTGCTTGCGGGACGGGGATATCACTAGCATTCAAAGCAAGTGCCTTGAAGTGTGAGAAATCAGGCACATCATAGCAAATACATCGAAGTGCCTCTAAACAGATGCGCACGGCAGTTAACTGGGCACTTATCATATCCGAGCTCTATATTCTGGTCCCATGGATATGGTTCCGATCATTTGAACCCCTCACAGGGATGAAAAAACTGAGTTCACACGTCCCTAGCCGACCACTTGCATTAGATGCCGTGTTCTCGACGATGTCCGAGATAAAGAACCAGCTAAGCGCTGTTCACAGCCAATCTATTAGGGATATAGTCTGTGACATATATGCATGCAATAATGATATTAAACTAATTACAGTTATTTGTTAGCATCAAAAAACAAAAGATGTTGGAAAATATTTCAAACAATAGCTGGAACAGGGAACCGTGGAATGGCCACATTAGGAGTGAATGGCTCATCGCTAGGGTGGAATACTGGTTCTTGTGGTAGGAGAGGTCCGTTGTTCATACCACCTGATCGATAAAATGCAAAAAAAAAATATGAACATAAAATATATGCACAAAAAATACTTCCAAGTAAAATATGGCAACATAATTAAATATAGATCGAATGCAAGGAATAAGAATATATAAATGTAGAATGTAAAGAAACATGAATATAAATATAGATCAAATGAATATAGATAGAATATTGGAGAAGACAACATATCAATACCATTGAAAAATGCAGTTGCCATGACCAAATCACGTAGAGAGAGTGGATGTCTTGAGAAGTGAGAGTGAAAAGTGAGAAATGAGACTGAGAGAGTTCGTGGGTGGGTGGGATCGATGTATGTGGTCGGCAGTTTGTTTTATATAGGGGGGTATGGACATCACTGCCGGTTTTTAAATAGAACCGACAGTGAAGGTGGATATCACTGTCGGTTTTTAAATAGAACCGACAGTGAAGGTGACTATCACTGCCGGTTTCTACATAGAACCGACAGTGAAGGTGCATATATGTAAAGGATATATTTATTTAGATACTACAGTAGGAAAGTTTTAACAACAATGATATATTTATTTAGATAGTAATGAAATACATCAAAAAATTACAAAAATATTAGAAATAAGTTGCATATACGATAACAAAGACCTTACACTAAAATTCCATATACGATAACAAAGACTTATTTGTGTACAGGTCAATGTTACCATCAATGTGTATCAACACATTATAATTTAACCACCTCAGTAGCATTCTTCTAGCACCAACTAGGGTCAAACAACAGCACCGAGGTGGTCTACGAGCTATACCGGTTGGAGATGACAAGGTGGCATCGATGAATCCATGCCTCTGCTGTACATGGCCTTTTTCTCGGTACAGTCCAGAGCACATCGGATTCAGCTCGGTACCGCATCAATGAACCAATGCCGCACCAGGACGGGAAATTTCCCAGAGCACACCAGGTCTCTCTGGACATACAGTCTAGAGCGCACCACAGCGGATGGCTCTGTGAACCTCGTGGCATCTCCAATCTTCGGTGTTGCTCTATCTTCAGTAGCATTCTTCTAGTACCTCATGTGTGCACCATTTTGGTGGACTACGATGCATAACGAGGGCATGTTCGCTTGGAGAAATTCTGGCGGAATTTGGATGGTTTGGAGGAATGCTGGAGGAATTTGTGAGAGAAAAATACTATTCCGGATGAAAAAAGAAGCAGATCAAGCCTAGTTTAAGGGCACGTGAACGAGTTTCTTTGGTTTGTTGTGAGAGGAAAACATTGTATCATGGCTGATAAGGCCTGGCTGAAACCAACATGCATGGAGAGGCTAGCTCCTGGCCGAGGGCCATTTTATAGGGGCTAGCAGTCGTGGTACATTTTTATTTCTGAACTAAAGTTGTTGGGGTAGGTGGGAGCAGTGTTCCAACGGTTGTAGTCATGGAAGCACTGTTGGCATGTGAGGAGCATCTACACATCACTGTCGGTTTTAGTTTAAAAATCGACAGTGAATTGTGCCTTCTGTGTCGGTTTAAGCAACCAACTGTGATAGAAAATATCACTGCCGGTTTTGAACCCAAAACCGGCAGTGAAGCGCCCTGCGGCCAACTTTAGGTAAAAAATATTAAAAAAACAGTGTCGGTTTGGAGCCTGCCATCGCAGCCTTTTGTAAAAAATATAAAAAAGTTTGGCCCGCCTGGGATTTGAGCGCGGGTCTCAGAGTACAGAGTGCGCGGCCTTAACCGCTGAGCTAGAACAGGGAGTTCACTTAGTTTGCTTTTCTTTATTTATTTATTAATAGAAATAATGCAGTTAGTTTATATTCTAAAATAACACAAAATTTTGTGTCTTGATTATTTAATTCTATGATAATGAATTAATGGTCTATAATTATCAAATAATAATGTTTGTGAACATCATCTTAATATTTGATTACATAGTCAATAATTAAATTGTAGAGATGCGCACAAAATATAAATTAAATATTCAGTACGAATTATTGATACAACGTCTGCATAATGATTACATAGTTAACAATAATCTAACTATCTTTAGGTGCATCAACAATGAGGGCTTCATTGTGATCAATTCGTACGTAAGCAGGTTCGTCACCCTCTTAAAGGATAGGTAGGGGTACGTTCGCCCCGAATAGAGGCATTTCCTGATAGCCCATGTAGTCTTCTTCGTCCGTCACTCCATCGACATCGACAATCTTCCTTTTCCATTCTAAGACTACTTTTAGACTTCCTTTTGTCTTGTTGTCCCTTGCATAGAAGACTTGCATAACATCTCTTGCAAGCACGAAGGGGTCGTCTCTATATGCGGTCTTAGTGAGATCAACGGTAGTGAACCATTCGCTGTCAGTGTTGATTTCCTCGAGCCGGACCCACTGGCAGCGAAAAAGAGCTGCCTTCAACGGACCGTAGGCTAGCTCCCATATCTCCTCTATGAAACCATAATATGTCGCCTGCACGTTGCCGTTTTTGTCGTGAGCATCAAAACGAACACCACAATTTTGGTATGTGCTCTTTCCATCTTGCTTTTTTGTGTAAAATGTGAATCCATTGATCTCATACCCTTGGTACTTAAGATATGTACTCGAAGGTCCCTTGGCTAAGGCATCCAGTTGATTACCCAACTTTATTCCAAGCAAGCGACATCGCAACCAGCTGACAAATTCCTCTTTATGTTTTTTATCCAGCCAAGCCTGTGACTTGCTCGGATACAGAGTTTGCAGCGATTGCCTATGCTCATCAATGTATGGCATCACACCCTTGGCTTGCTGGAGAACAGCGAACTGTGCCTGTCTGAAAGAAACAAGGTCGTCTACTGTAACAGATTTCTCCCCGACCGTTCTTTTGCCACGTAGTCTTCCCTCGTGACGAGATTCTAGAACTCTGACCCTTTTGATGTCCAGATAATATGTGCATAACTCAATGGCCTCCTCCGTTGACCATCCTTCAACCATACCCCCTTCTAGCCTGAATCTATTCCTAACATACCTCCTAAAAACTTTCATCAATCTTTCGAAAGGGAACATCTGATGCAGGTACATTGGGCCAAGGGCTCTAATTTGGTCAACAAGATGAATGAGTAGATGCAATGAGATATCAAAGTAAGTCGGCGGGAAATGCATCTCAAGTCTAACGAGAGTTTCGGCTATGTCCCACTATAGCTGCTCTAGCGTGGACACATCAATGACCTTTTTTGACATCGCGTTGAAGAATGAGCAAAGCTTTATGATTGGGACGCAGACCTTTGGGGGGAGGATACCACGCAGGGTAACAGGGAGCAGCTGAGTCATAATGACATGACAGTCATGGGCCTTCATAGGGCCATAGTTGAACTTGAGTTCTCTCATGTTCACTGGCCTCTTCGGGTTCACACAGTAGCCTGTTGGGACTTTGAGTTCATTGAAGAAAGAAATAAGCGCACGCTTTTCTTCCTTCTTCAATGTCCATGACGCAACCGGAAGTTCAAACTGGTCATTCTCTAGCTCCACGGGATGCAGCTCCTTCCTGATTCCCAAGTGTTGCATGTCCAGGCGTGTGGCTAGTGAATCCTTCGATGTCCCCCCGGTGTCCATCAAGGTGTTAAGAGTGTTAGCACACACGTTTTTAGTGATGTGCATGGGATCAAGACAGTGGTGTACACTCAGAAATGGCTAGTAAGGTAGTTTCTAGAAAACTAATTTTTTCTTCCAAATGCTCCCATCAGGCACTGCTACTGCATTGTCCCCCTTCCCAAGGACAACCTCTAGTTTATTGAGTTCTTGAAGTATCGCAGGCCTGTCTCGATATTTTGGGGCTAAGCGTTTCTCAATAGTACCATTGAAATCTTTCCTACTCCTACGGTAAGGGTGATCCTTAGGTAGGAACCTACGGTGTCCCATATAAACTATCTTTGAGTTATTTGGTAGATTTACCGCATCGGTGTCGTCCAAGCACTCGACACATCCAGTATAGCCTTTTGTTTTCTCTCCGGACAACGAACCTCGACCTGGCAGGTTGGTGATTATAGCAATAAGTACTCCCTTGATCATGACATATTCCTTTTTGTACTCGTCCCAAATATCTCCACTAGTTCATCGATCACTGGTTCCAAAAACACATCGATGTCATTCCCAGGCTGTCTTGGCCCTTGGATCGGTAGTGACATCTGGATGTACGACCGCTTCATACAGACCTAAGGTGGAAGGTTGTATATACAGAGCGTCACTGGACAGGTGCTATGATTGCTTCTAACCTGGTCGAAAGGATTCATCCCATCTGTGCTCAAAGCAAACCAAAGGTGCCTTACCTCTCCACCGATGTCCTTATAGAACATACTATTCATAGTCCTCCAGTCATGCCCATCGGCGGGGTGCCTCATCATTGTATCTTTCTTATGCTCTTCGCCATGCCAGCGCAATAGCTTGGCTGACTTTGCACATGCAAACAGCCTATGCACCCGGGGAGCTATAGGGAAATACCAAACGATCTTTATGGGACCTCCTCTGGTCTTGGTACCCTCATCTGACGGCCCTTCCTTATACCGTGGAGTTTCACACTTGGGGCACTTGTCTAAGTCTTTGTATTTTTCTCCACGGTACAATATGCAATCATTGGAACACACGTGGATTTTTTCAACCTCGAGGCCGATGGGGTAGATCATTTGCTTGGCCAAGTATGTCTTTTCTGGCAACTCGTTTTTTCTGGGAGCATTTTCCTTATTATAGCTAACAACTGATCGAAGCCTTTATTGCTCAATCCATTTGTCGATTTGAACTCTAACAGCATGATGTCGGCTTCCAGTTTGCTCATTGGACAATTTCTATACAATGGTGTTTTGCCATCTTGTCTCATTTTCTCTAGCTTTCTCAGCTGTCTTTCACTAAGACATCCGGTCTCTACATTACGTAGCAGCTGAGAAATGCCATCGTTATCCTCAGTGTCATCAGCTAGCGTGTTCCTAAATACATTATTAACTGTGGCCATAGGTTCCGTGTTGACACCGGGTTCCTCGTCAGCATCGTGGATGGCTACGTCAGGCATGTCCACATCATCATCGTTTTCCCACAGAACATTCACACGAACCTCGCCATGCATAGTCCATATCGTATAGTTTGGCATGAACCCCTGGTAATCAAGTGTGATCGTATAGACTCAATTTGACGAAAGTTCCTATTATTCTTGCTATCTTTGCATGGGTAGAAGACAGGGTTCCCATTCCCAGCATGGGCTTTGGCATCGGTGATAAACTGGCTGACGCCATGCATGTACTGCTTGTCCGTTTGGGACAGATACATCCACTCTTATCCATCTCTGCACAAAAAAATACTGAGACAGTAATTACAAAGAATTAATAAGAAATCGAGCTTCATGAACAACAATGGTAGCTCGAAAGTACCATTTTTGGAAAACATTATTGTACACTAATTATTGAAAATTTGAAATTGGTAGCCCCGGCCCTGTAAATTAAAAATCATAGTAAAAAACAATTATTGCACAATATTGAAGAACAACTATTCTACTCTACTTCTAAGAACTAAATATAGCATCACATACTAACAATGATGATCTTGACCACCATGGAATAATTAGCTAGGAATTTAAATGTGTTCATAGACACCAACCTTTTGGATGATGGATTCACCATAATTTGAGCCTTGCACAAATGTCCAATTGGAAAAGTGCTCTCTAGAATGGAGAAAGAACTAGAATGAGAATCAAGCAATGTAGCCATCAAAACGAAGCTAATTAAGCAACAAAATCAAAGGAGTGGATGTTTGTTACTAACCTTAAAGCAAAAAGATCAAGCCATTCTTCAAAATCCAAGCACTAGCTTCATGGTGAAGAGCAGCCGCAACAATGGAGGGAAGGGCCCAAAAGCGCGCCTCTGTTCTCGGGATGGAAGAAGGGAGGAAGAAGAGGACGGCTGTAGCCTTTTTATGCAGTAGGCTTATCACCATCGGCTCTTGGCTAGAACCGACAGTGATAGCGCACAATCACTGCCGGTTTGTGGCTTGAACCGGCAGTGATGAGTGCCCGCCAAAAAACTGCGGGTTCAAACCACAAACCGGCAGTGATGTGGTCCTTCACTACCGGTTTTAGCCCAGCTCCAATCATTTTTTTCATTTTCAAGCTCATAACCGGTAGTGAAAGTACATCACTGCCGGTTCTCATAAATCCGGCAGTGATGATGCCAGTAGTGATGTGCAAATCTGACGTAGTGATGTATTTATGATACTCGTGTTACTACAACTCACGGTGATATTTACCATAATATTATAGTAAATCATTTAGTGAAGGCATGTCTACATCCTCGTTGTTGAGGAAGCCACACAAGCTTTGGGTTTTTTCTACTCCTATCCTCTTCTCAAGCGAACTACAAACATCAAGCTTGCGGGTTTTCACTACCTTCCCAAGGGCAATTCGAACTTTCTAGTGCTCAACCACAACCAATTGGGAACTCCAGGGTATCCTCTAGCCATCTATGAGGCCGAGCTCCAAGAGAAAAAGAACACAAACCAACAGCTAGGAGGCAAGAACATACGAAAACCTTTCTCACAAGCTCTCTAACTCACTTCTAGATCCAATTTCTCAAGGGATTTCACTAAGAATGAATGGGAGAGGTTGGGGATCCTTCATTGGGGGTGAGAGAGAGCTATTCACGGTTAGATGTGTGAGTAATGTTGAGGAAGTTCCGCACTTAAATACTGAACCTCCACGAAGTCTAGAAAGAATAGGAGTTAAGCTTTTCTAGCTTTGGCTTTTATTACTGGGGACATAGCTGTTTGTTTGGATAGGTAGTTAGCACTTAATTTACCTTAAGCTTGCCAATTTGTATCCCCTTGATAATACGGTTTTTCTGTATTCAAATTCAAAATAGAAATGAAAATAACATTCGTTTTGTTTACGATCACTCATAATCTGTTCACTCTCGTAAGCATAGAGAGTGAGAGGTAGAAGACCAGCATTGTTTGAACACCAGTAGCACAGTAGTGTATGACTTGCCGGTAATCTCACAGGTACACATACATGTCCCAGCCGAGAGAGCGAGGCCATGCAGGCAACAGCAACCGGTATTTATTCCATCACACACACACACACAGCTCGATCGCGGCACCGTACGTGATGACAGACGAGACGACGACGACGACGACACACATGACACCAAACATCAAAACCAGCTGCTGGCCGGGTGCAGCGCCTGGTGCCTGGCTAGCTAGAGGCCTCTAGAGCCTTAGCCGATGACGGGGACCTTGGAGACAAGGAGGTTGTTGTCGATGAAGACGCGGACGCGCAAGGGGTTGTAGTCCGGGATGACCGGCGCCCCCGGCGGGAGCACCTCCACGGCCACGTCCGGCCTGTCGTGGGCGATCGCCGTCGCCGCCAGCGTCGCATTCACGCCCACCAGCTCCGGCCATGACGATTTCCCGGGGATCGGCACGCTCATCTTGTCCGGTATCGTCGGCCGCTCGCGGTTATATTCGCTAGCTAGCTCTTAGTGTGAGTCTGAGATACTCAGATACCGCCTCTACGACACGTATATATATACGGCCGATCAAGGGAGGGCGCCACGTCATTGATGACTAAAAGTTAACGCTTCTTAATATTGGCGCGCCGTCACAGGTAAAAAAAAACTGAAAGTAAAAGTAGGAATGCGTATGCCTCGTTTTATCAGGAATAAGTTTTTGTTTTTGTTTGTTTGCATGCAGCCAAGGTTTGATTGACATATGATCTGATAAGAATAGTAGCTAGAATATTATTCTTAGGATACTATCGTCCTACTCATAAACAAGAGTTGCTATATTTTAGGTGATTAAAATTTTTATAAATTTTCAGGCAACAATTTTACACAATCAACTAGTACAGTTAAAAGAAAAAAAACTTATGAAAGATAATTCATAATTTCTTTTATATTGCCAAACAATATAAAAAATTGCACGTTGTCCAAACAACAAAAAATCAAGCACTTGAGATATAGGAGAAGTGGAGTTTTATAGTCTCATGCGTCAATAAAACTATCTCTGGCCTGGAATGGAATCCTATGTTAAAGTTTCATGACATCTTTAGATTGATATAAATAACTTAAAATTATTTTGTAGCGGAAATGTTAGTTCGAACTGTCCACTTAAAATTAAAAAAAAAACAAATAAATTAATACGAATCAATTAACATGCTTCGATCTTTGTAAGATACTACGAACCTTAATCATGCAAATATTTTGTTGAGAAACATATAGAATCTCGATATATGAGTTAATTCTACGATCCGATCGATGCTGTCAATTTGCCAAATACTCCTAAAGATCATTCAGTTCGGCTGAGCTGGATTAAAGCCGACTAGTCGTTTTCAGCTGATTTGTTGCAAGAGAAAAACATTGTTTTAGCTGGTAGGTAAACAGTGTTTTGTGAGGAGGAAGCAGCCGGCTCCAGCCAGCCGAACGGACTGGATGATTCTACCTTGGACCACAACGTTTACAACTACTAAGCAGCCGACAAGACAACGATGTACAAGGTATGTGATGCGGAGTGCACGTACATAATTTCTATTTTTGCTTTCGTTGTCTGATATTAAATTGGCACTAATATTAGGATCTGAGCCAGCCCATGCGTCCATCCTCGATCTGACACGTACGTACGTGACGATACGCTTTGGTGTTGTCATGCATGCTTGGCGAGTACTGTCTTGGAGCAATTCGAACGAGTAGGGTAAGGCTATTCTACAGCTGGTCATAGAATAACTTATTCTATAGCCATCTTGATTTATGATAATATTTGTACTAATTTATGATAGCATGAATATGCATTTATGATACTCGTGTTACTACAACTTACGGTGATATTTACCATAATATTATAGTAAATCATTTAGTAAGAAGTTACTGTAGTCTCATAAATTAGCATAGTAACTATCGTAACTCAAAGTGACCACAGAATAAGTTATTCTATGGCCAGCTGTAGAACAGTAGTTCTATCTATATATATATATATATATATATATATATATATATAGACACACACACGCACACACGACGAGTAACTTGAGACAGGATCATGAAGAACATGGAGATAGCCATGGAGGCAGAGGGTGCCCAATCCATATCAAGTTCCGGTCCACCTCAGACTGTATGAGCAACTCATACTAAAACCAACACCCAGATTGCATACAGACTCTAGGGCGATAAGTTTTCCGATAGAAACAGTTCCAAGGCAAATCCTTACGAGTCAATGGCAATCCTCGTTGAAACAAGTGTATGTACATGATCTATCAAGGTGTTGCATCACCTTCTTTTGGATTGTTGGGTCATTTATAGCGTCGAAGTCCATTATGGACACATCCAGTGGTCCTTATCCACTCCTAATACAATATATTTTGCTTAGGTTATTAATCTGTAATCAAATAGTTTCACCATATATAGGTTTGCAAGACCCCCGACTTGTGAGGCTAATCACTTTTTGCGAATTGAGTTGTGTCTTTCTTGTTTTTTCTTGTGATTCACAGGCAGTGATTAGCCTTCATGACGAGAGGTCAACCAAGGAATGCATGGTTGATAGCCAGAAGAGATGTGATGATGCGATTGTGAGGTCTAGGTCTTTGTGATAGGAAGCCAGATCATGAGTACGAAGGTTTCCACCAAATCCAGAGTTATTACCTCCACCAAGCAGATTATTGGGCATAACAAATAAAACTAAACTCAGTATATCAAACATTACAAAGATCTACTGTAAAGGCTACTACTAACATGTAGGTCTCATTCACTACTACATAAAAACTTTCACATAGCGTTTGGCAAAGGGCTCGGAGGCGGGCGGGCTGGTTGCCCGCCTCCGTTATTCGGTGGCCGGGCAGCCGGCCCAGCAACCGCCTCGGTTAATGATTCACGGAGGCGGGCAACCTAAAGCGTCCGTCGACAGACATCCTAACGCAACCGCCTCGGTAAATCATTACTTGAGGCGGGCATTCTAACGCAACCGTCTCGGTAAATCAGGCTCAGCCCACTAGTCCACAATAGCCCACTACCATCTCCATTATATAAACGGAACCAGAAACCCTAAACACTCCACTCTCCCTATCCTTTCTCTCCTCTCTTTCCCGCAGCACTGGGCCCTACTCTCTCTACGGCGAACTCGGCACCGCGCCCATCCCTCGCGACCTCCATCTCCCTCCGAGACCGAGCCTAAGCAGTGCCCCACCTGGCTCCTCGCAACCTCCCTCTCCCTCTCCCTACTCCATCTCTCGACGGCGCGCTCTAGCACCAGGGGTTGCGCACCTCGGCGGCATGCTCCGCGAACTCCGGCGGTGGATCGAGGCGTATGCGGCAGCGTGCGGCCCGATCCCTCCTTCCTCGGCTAGATCTGGTTGGGGGGCGGTGGCGCTCCCCTCCTTCCTCGGCCAGATCCGGCGCGCGCTCCTTCTCACCGCCAGAGCACCTCCACCACCGCAGATCCGGCGCCCTTACTCGCCACGAGTGGTGGATCCAGCACGGCGGTGCTCCTGCCCCTCTCCGATGTGGTGGCCTCTCCAGCGACGGATCGGGCTCCACGTGCGCGGCGGCGGCACGGCGGGTGCAACGACAAATGGGCTCGATGCCGGGCCCCGGATGGGCTCGCGTTTTGGGCTTGTCGTTTTTTATTTATTTTTTATTTACATTAATCGAGGCAGGCAACTGGTCCGCCTTGGTAAATCATTGACATACCGTGACCTTTAGGTCGAGGCGGACGGGGTGCCCGCCTCGGTAAACCCTTTTTCCCGCCTCAGTTAAGTTTATCGTAGTAGTGTTTCTACGATTGCGTAGGCACAAAAACCATGTAAAATGAAGCTACAATTAAAAAGGTACGTGGGACTTTAAAGTTTTAGAAAAAATTTATGTAAAATGTTGCCGTTTTAAGAATTATTATAAATAATAAAAACATATTAGTGACATCGCTAGATGAATTGATGAGATCATTAATATTATTTTGTAATAAAAATAAAAGCAACTGTATAACCTGCGACTTTCACTCTAACCGCAGCCTTCCATCTTCAAACCGGTGATGAAATTTCTTATCAGCGCTGGTTTATAAGTGCATCGCTCATTGGGCAACTAACAGGCGGTGCTAAATGTTTTCACCACCGGTTCAGCGTACGATACGGCGGCGAAGATGACACTGTTTTCACCGCCGGATCATGCGTCAAACCAGCAGTGAAAACATTCATCACTGCCGGTAAGTCATCCTTCTGCGTCCCCTCAGCCTATGAACTGGAGGTGAAATGTATCGCCATCGGTTCTCACATAACTGATGGTGAAAGTCACTGCGATGATCATCATCCTTTCTGTAGTAGGTATATATAGGTGGAGATTTGTTACCTAATGGTAACAGAACACCGGTAGTTCGTTCTTCAATTCCCTCATGTAGGAAGGAGTAGCACAGTAGTTGATGACTTGCCTGCAATCACATGTACACATGCATGTCCTAGACGAAAGCGAGGACATACAACAGGCATACAGCAGCGGCCGGGATATTTATTCAATTACACACCACACACACAGGTCGACCGCGCCACTGTGTGATGATGGACGAGCGGCAGACGACGAGGACGACGACGACACACACATCTCGACTCCAAACAAAACCGGAAGCGGCTGGCCAGCGGCGGCGCTAGCTGTTGCACTGCATCTTTGTAATCATGTCAAACAAAATTTGTATCAGCATGTAGGTGCATTAGCATAGTTTACACGATTGTAATTCAGTTGAAAACATGTTTGATTACGCGCGTAGAATCAGGGGCAGAACGGAGACTTGCACGTTCTGCGCCTTGACCGCGCCCACCATGCCTGTCCCGCCATGACGGGCTCGCCGTGCTTGTCGCATGGGTTCCGAAAGATAAGGAGCACCGTGCAGCAGCACGTCGTGGCGGGGGATGCGGATCACGCCGGGCATATATGAACATGAAATGCATCAAAAAAGCTGTGCCATTTTGCAGTGAAAAAACATGTGTCCACTCTCGTGCTCTCACGTGTATTCTCGGCGGTTCCCCGTGGTGACCGCGCACCGGACCTCGCCGGTGCCGGCAATATCTCAGCGTCGGAGCCACTCCGTCGCCAACACGTGGTATCAGAGCCCGGTGGATGCACTACGGTGGATCCGTGAGTCCCCCTCGAGAGCCTACGAGGAAGAAGCGCGTGATCCCGCGACGACAACCACCGCCGGTCGCCATGGGCGAAAACTCGAGCTCCTCCGGCGGCATCAAGGAAAGCTCCTTGATGTGGCCAATGTTGACGCGCGACAACTACACTGAGTGGGAGATGCTGATGCAATGCAACTATGAAGCATTGGAGATTTGGGGGGTAATCGACCCAGGTACCAATGTGAAGCGGGCGCAGGATCGGCAGGCGATGAGCGCGCTTGTGCGCTCTGTCCCGAAGGAGATGTGGCAGTCGCTCGGTCGGCACAAGACCGTGAAGGAGGCATGGGATGCGGTGAGGACGATGCGGGTCGGTGCAGATCGAGTGAAGGAGGTGAACACCCAGAAGTTGTTGAAGGAGTTCGAGAACATCGCCTTCAAGGAGGGCGAATCCATCGACGACTTCGGTATGCGGATCACCAACCTCGTCGGCAACCTCAAGACGCTCAGCGAGACGATCGACGATGAACGCGTGGTCAAGAAGTTCCTCCGTGTGGCCCCCGCGAGGTTCAATCAGATGGTCGTCTCGATCGAGATGTTTTGTGATCTGAAAACACTCACCATCGAGGAACTCATCGGGCGACTGCGCGCGGCGGAGGAACGCCTCGACGACAAGGTGGACAAGGTCACGAACAAGATGGGTCGGCTTCTCCTCGCAGAGGAGGACTGGCTCCAGAAGAACAAGCATCGTTTCCACACCGGGGCCAAGCAGTGTGGAAGCGGTGGCGGTGGCGGCGGCGGCTCCAAGAAGAACAAGGCGGTGGCGTGATCTGAAGGCGGTGCCTCAGGCGAGGTCAAATTGACCTCCGAGGGCATGCTGCGGAGAAAAGGCCGATGCCAGAACTGCGGCATCTACGGTCATTGGGAATAAGATTGCAAGCGGCCTAAAAAGGAGAAGAAGGATCCGGCGCAAGCAGACGCGAACGTCGCCGTCGGCGGCGGTGATCACGGTGGCGTTCTGTTGTTGGCATCGTGCGGTGTTGAGCGTGGTCCAACTCAGATTGTGCATCTGACGGAGAAGGTGGTCCCCATCGACGTGCCTGACGGAGTTTGGGTGCTGGACACCGGCGCCAGCAATCACATGACCGGAACACGATCAACGCTGTCACAGCTCGATCAAGGTGTTCGCGGTACTGTGCGCTTTGGTGACGGCTCCCATGTCGAGATTGAAGGGATCGGATCAGTGGTGATGGAGGGGCGTCATCACGAGCACAAGGTACTGACCAACGTTTATTACATCCCTAAACTGAAAAGCAACATAGTCAGTCTCGGTCAGTTAGAAGAGAAAGGGTTTAAGGTTGTTCTTGAGAATGGGAGACTGTGTGTTTATGATCAAGCCCACACTTTGTTGATTTCTGCTCCTAGAACTGCAAATAGATTGTACACTGTCAAGTTTGGTCTAGCAGCACCTGTCTGTTTACTAGCAAAATCCAGTGATGAAGCTTGGCGATGGCATGCCAGATTTGGCCATCTGAACTTTAGAGCACTTAGAGATTTAGGCAGTAAAAGAATGGTAGAAGGTATGCCAATTGTAGACAGGGTTGAGCAGATTTGTGATGGGTGTGTCATAGGGAAACAACATAGATTTCCATTCCCAGAAGCTTCAAATTTCAGAGCAGAAAAGAGTCTAGAGCTGCTGCATGCTGATTTGTGTGGTCACATAACTCCACCAACCCCAGGTGGTGCCTCATATTTTCTGTTAGTGGTGGATGACTACAGCAGATTTATGTGGGTAGAATTATTGAAAACCAAAGACCAAGCCTTGGACTGCTTCAAGAAAATTAAGCAAAGGGCTGAGGTAGAATCTGAATGCAAGGTGAAAGGGCTGAGAACAGATAGGGGGGAGAATTTACCTCTAATCTATTCTCAATTTTCTGTGATGAGCAAGGGATCAAGCACTATACTACAACTCCTTATACTCCACAGCAAAATGGAGTTGTAGAGCGTCGAAATCAGATGGTGGTGGAGATGGCTAGGTGCATGCTGAAGTCAATGCAAGTCCCTGCAAAATTTTGGGGCGAGGCAGTGCTTACTGCAGTGTACATCTTAAACAGATCACCCACTAGGAGCTTGAAAAATAAAACTCCATTTGAAGTTTGGTACAAGAGGAAACCAACAGTGAGCCATCTAAAGACTTTTGGTTGTGTGGCTCATGTCAAGGTGGTTGGCCCTGGCCTGACAAAAATGTCTGACAGATCCACCAGAATGGTATTCATTGGGTATGAGTCACATGCAAAAGGTTATAGGCTGTTTGATCCCTCCACTGGCAGGTTGGTGGTGAGTAGGGATGTCCTATTTGATGAAGGCAAGCCTTGGAATTGGGACAATACACAGAGCAACTCAGATTTGGAGACTGAAACCTTCATTGTTCACTATGAGGAGACTGACAGAAATCCGACAACAGAGCAAAATCCTGTGTTTTAGGATGCAGTTGCAGAGGGTGACAATTCACCTGTTCATGGGGATGTAGTAGGGTCAGATCAAGCTGGACCAAGCTCACCAGCTACCCCACATGGCAGTGCATCTCAGAGTCATGGGTGGGCCACTCCACCAGACCAGAATTCTGCAAGTTCAGAAGAAGGACCACAAAGGTTCAGAACTCTGACAGATTTGCTTGATTCATCAGATGAGGTACATGATTTTGAGTACAGTGGGATCTGCATGCTAGCTGCAGATGAGCCAAGGAATGTTGAGGCAGCTCTTGATGAAGATTGCTAGAAACAAGCTATGAAAACTGAGCTAGAGTCTATAGAACAAAACAAGACTTGGGAATATGCAGTTCTGCCCAAGGATCACAAGGCCATTGGTCTTAAATGGGTGTTTAAGGTGAAAAAGGACCCAGCTAGCAATGTTGTGAAATATAAAGCCAGATTGGTGGTGAAGGGATATGCACAAGTACATGGCATTGATTATGATGAGGTCTTTGCCCCAGTTGCAAGGATGGAAACTGTCAGAGTGTTACTAGCTCTTGCAGCACAAGGGGAGTGGGAGGTCCATCATATGGATGTTAAGTCAGCATTTTTGAATGGAAACTTGCAAGAAGAAGTGTATGTACATCAGCCACCAGGATTCTCTGATACAAAACATCCTGGGAAAGTTCTTAGACTCAGGAAGGCTCTATATGGGCTCAAACAGGCTCCAAGAGCCTAGAATGCAAGGCTTGATCATGAACTGAAGCATTTGGGCTTTATCAGATGCAGTGAAGAGCATGCAGTGTACAGGAGAGGGACAGGCAGAGTCTTACTCCTAGTTGGGGTCTATGTTGATGACCTCATCATCTGTGGGCCAGACAGCAAGAGCATTGCTGAATTTAAGCAACAGATGAAAAGAAGTTTTGACATGAGTGATCTTGGCTTATTGACTTACTACCTGGGACTGGAGGTGAAGCAAAAACTAGGTGAGATCACTGTGTGTCAGAGTGCTTATGCAGAAAAAATTATTGAGATCTCAGGGATGAAGGGATGTAACCCTGTTGACACACCAATGGAGCAACACTTGAAGTTGTTGCCTGGCAAGCCAGAGTTGGTCTCCAATGCAACTAAGTTCAGAAGTCTTGTTGGTAGCCTGAGGTATTTGGTGAATACTAGGCCTGATCTATCCTTCTCTGTAGGAATGGTTAGTAGGTTTATGGAGTGTCCAAACTCAGAGCACTGGGGAGCTATAAAGAGGATTGTGAGATATGTTGCAGGAACCTCAAAGCTTGGCTGCAAATTTGTCAAAGGGCCACATTCAGATTTGACTGGTTTCACTGACAGTAATCATGCTGGGGATTTAGAGAAGAGAAAGAGCACCACAGGTGTTTTATTCTTCTTGGGTTCAAATGCAATAACTTGGAGTTCACAAAAACAAAAGGTGGTTTCATTGTCATCTTGTGAATCTGAGTACATAGCAGCAGCTACTGGTGCCTGTCAGGGTGTTTGGCTCAGCAGACTGTTGGCAGAACTGTGCAGTCAAGAAGTAAAGAAATTCAGATTGTTCATTGATAACAGGTCAGCAGAGGAGTTGGGCAAGAATCCAGTGTTCCATGAGAGATCCAAACACATAGACACACGCTATCACTACATCAGGGAATGTGTAGCAGATGGGGTGGTCGAGGTGAAGCACATCAGCACTGATGATCAGCTAGCAGATATTCTAACAAAGCCACTTGCAAGAATTCGGTTTGCAGAAATGAGGAGGCAGCTGGGGATCGTCAGAGTTTGACAAGATTAAGGGGGTGAAATGTTGCACTGCATCTTTGTAATCATGTCAAACAAAATTTGTATCAGCATGTAGGTGCATTAGCATAGTTTGTCAAAAACCGAACGGCGATGTACGCCGGCGGCCGGTGGTGATTGCGAACTGGAACACAAGAACACTTGAACACAAAGGATTTTGTGCTGCCTGAAAAGCGCAGCGTTTTCTGTTGATTGGTTTGCTATTTATTGGAATACAAATGCAGGTGAGATGCAGCCACGGCGCCCACGATTGCGTGGAGTGCGCACGTCCATCCCCATGCGCCGCAACAGCCGGCCATGGCTTGCATGCTCGAGTTCATGGGAGCTATTCTCGGCCATGACTCCTACTTGCACGGCCACCACAGGTTGGCGCTCGTGCATGCTGAAACAAACTGAAACAAACATGCTAAAACGATAAAGACACTAGGCTTATCTAACAAATCTCCTCCTAAGCCTTGTGTTCACGCTGCACACTTCGGACTCCAATGCGAGAACGTAATTCACAGAACCGCTCCCGCGCCAGAGCCTTGGTTGCGATGTCCGCCAGCTGCTCCTCTGTCCCGATGGAGTCGATCTTCACCCTGCCATCCTCGACGCACTCCCGAATGAAGTGATACCTGACATCAATATGTTTACTGCGATCGTGGAAGACAGGGTTGTGACTGAGGGCAATGGCGGATTGGTTGTCGATCTTCAGATTGGCGGCGTTGGTTGTCTTGCCCCTGAGCTCTGCAATCAGCCGCGCCAACCAAATTCCCTGGCAAGCAGCAGTAGTACCGGCCATGTATTCAGCTTCACATGAAGAGAGGGCCACTACCTTCTGCTTTTGACTTTGCCAGGTGATCAGGTTGTTGCCGAGGAAGTAGAGGATGCCGGAGGTGCTCCTTCGGCTGTCAATGTCTCCGGCATGGTCACTGTCGCTGAACCCCACGAGCTGAGCCTCCTCCTTCTTCCTTGTGTAGTGACAGCCATAGTACAGCGTGCCACTGATGTACCGCAGCACCCTCTTCACTGCTGCAAGGTGCTCGGTGGTCGGCTTTTGCATAAACCGACTCAGGTAGCCCACCGAGAACGCCAAGTCTGGCCTTGTGTTCACCAAATAGCGGAGCGAGCCGACGATGCTTCTGAATGCTGTGGGATCGACGGCAGGTGCGGTGCTCTCCTTGCTCAGCTTGAGGCGTGGCTCCATGGGAATCCAGCTGGGGTTGCACCTAGCCAGACCGGCGTTCTGCAAGATCTTCGCCGCGTACGTGCTCTGGCCCAGGGTGATACCATCTGCTGACTGGTTCACCTCCAGACCGAGGTAGTAGTGGAGAAGCCCCAGATCACTCATCTGAAATGTGGCCTTCATCTGTGACTTGAACTTGTCGATGTCACTTGCATTGCCACCGGTGATCACGAGGTCGTCAACATACACGCCCACAACGAGACGGTGTACGCCGTCGCCTCGCAGGTACACAGCGTGCTCGGAGTCACTACGCTGGAACCCGAGTCCAAGCAGCGAGCTGTCAAGCTTCGCATACCAGGCTCGAGGTGCTTGACGAAGCCCGTACAGCGCCTTGATGAGGTGCAGCACCTTGCCTTCATGCCCCTTGAGGACGAACCCGGGTGGCTGCTCGACGTACACTTCCTCCCGCAACTCGCCATTCAAGAACGCAGACTTGACGTCCATGTGGTGGACAGCCCAGCCCTCGTTCGCAGCATGTGCAAGGAGAAGGCGCACGGATTCCAGCCGCGCCACGGGTGCGAAGACTTCGTCGAAGTCGATGCCTTGGCGTTGCACGTAGCCCTTCGTGACCAGTCGGGCCTTGTACTTGGAGATGAGCCCGGCTGCGTCCTTCTTCGCCTTGTATACCCACTTGAGGCCAATGGGTCGAGTTCTCGGCGGTGGGTCGACGAGTTCCCATGTACCATTTGCCTCGATCGCCGTCATCTCGTCGAGCATGGCGTGGCGCCAGCACTCGTGCTTCAGCGCCTCGTCGAGACTGGTGGGCTCGGTGTCGCAGGCGAGCAGGAGATGCTCCTCCAGGTCCCGTGCGGCGTGTCCAGGTGTCGGTGCGGGACCGATCACGTTGTCCACTCGGCGAAACCGGAGCGGGGCGTCGTCGTCGTGGTCGTTGTCGAGGAGCTCGCTGACGGAGGATCCTGGTGGAGAAGCAAATTCGACCCCGTGTGAGGGGGCCGAGCTCGACGTCGTGGCGCCCGAGTCCTGCGCTGGTGTTCCCGCCGTGTACTGGTCCGGCGGTGGAGTTGTGGGCGTTGTTGGTGAGGCAGATCGCGTTGGTGTTGAGGAAGCAGCGAGTGGCGCGGTACTTGAGATGGTGCTGATGACGTCCACCTCCGCTGGTGCCTCCACGGTGAAGTCTCCTGGCTCGCCGTCGTGCTCAGCAGACCATGTCCACTGGGTTGCTTCATCAAACACAACGTCCCGGCTTATGTGCACACGCCGGGTCGTCGGATCATAGACTCTATAAGCCTTTGATCCAGGCTCATAGCCCACGAACACCATCTTGCGGCTGCGATCATCAAGTTTGCGAAGGTTAGGTGTGTTCACCTTGACATGGGCGACGCAGCCGAAGGTGCGGAGGTGCGACACATTGGGGGCGCTGCCGGTCCAGAGCTGGTACGGCGTCTTCCCTTGGATGCTCTTGGAGGAGGAACGGTTGAGCAGGTACACGGCTGTGGAGACCGCCTCCCCCCAGAACACTCCGGGCAGTCCTTTCGCCTTGAGCATACTCCGGGCGGTGCCAACGACGGATTGGTTACGGCGCTCGACGACGCCGTTTTGCTGCGGTGTGTACGGCGCCGTGAGCTCACGTCGGACTCCGAGGTGAGCGCAGTACTCGGTGAAGTCGGTGGCGGCGAACTCGCCACCCCGATCCGTCCGGAGCGCCAGGAGCTTCTTGCCGGTCTTCCTCTCCGCCGCCGCCTGGACGCGCTTGATGGCTTCTGCTGCTGCGTCCTTGGTGGGAAGGAGACACACCCACATGTAGCGGGAGTAGTCGTCGACGAGGAGGAGGAAGTAGCGGTTGCCGCTTGGTGTGGCCGGCGTGATTGGCCCGCAGATGTCGCCGTGGAGCAGCTGGAGCGGCTCGGTGGAGTGCCGCTCGGCCTGTTGCGGGAACGGGGCGCGACGATGCTTGCCGGCGAGGCAGGCCTCGCACACTTGATCCACCTGAGTGAGTTGGGGAAGACCGCGGACAAGCTCCTCCCTCGCCATCTTGCGGAGCGCGGCGAAGTGGAGATGCCCGAAGCGGGAGTGCCATCGCCACGCCTCGTCGTTGGTGCGCGCCGCGAGGCAGACCGGACGCGCCAGCGTGACGTCGAGCACGTACAGTCTTCCAGCTCCCCGGGGAACTTTGGCGAGCAGACGCCGCTCCTCGTCGCGGATGCGCATGATGCCGTGCTCCACGAGCACCTAGAATCCGCCCTCATCCAGCTGCCCGACGGAGATGATGTTGGCGGTGAGCTGCGGCAGGAAGTAGACGCCGGTGAAGGAGCGGTGTTCCCCATTCTTGAGGGAGAACAGGATGGTCCCTCTCCCCTCGATCCGCGCCATGGAGCCATCGCCGAACCGCACCGAGCCTGTGACGGCGGTGTCAAGGTCGGAGAAGGCAGCGCGCGATCCCGTCATGTGATTTGACGCCCCGGTGTCCAGGATCCATTGATTCAGACCCCGGTCCACCTCTTCGTTGAGATTGGGGACGACTTTCCGCTCGACGAGGTGGAGCTCAGCGGTCGGCGGCAGTGGAGCGGTGTGCGCCGCCGGGTGTGGGGGCGACGGCGTTGGTGGTGCGAGGAAAGGAGTCTCCTCCTGGGCCGAGCCGATGGCCAGCATTAGGGTTTGCTCCTGCTCCTCTTCTTGGGCCAAGTGGGCCTGATGGGCTGGCTCCTCCTTCTTCTTGCTGCGACAATCGCTGGCCCAGTGGCCCTTTTTGCCACAGCGTGGACAGGGTGAGTCTGGCGGTGGGCGAGACTCGCCGGAGCCACGTCCCTGTCCTTTGCCCCGGCCTCGCCCGCGACCGCCGGAGCTGGAGCCGCCACGAGAGGACTCCTGGCCCTTCTTCTTGTACCTCTCGACCCACTGCTCCTCTGTAAGGAGTAGTTTGCCGCTCGCGTTCTGAAGCGGGGACGGCTCGACGTCGTCGGCCGCTTTGAGTCTCCCGGTGACTTCCTCGATGGAGAGCTGTGAGATGTCAAGGAGAGTCTCAATTGAAATGACCAACTGCTTATACCGTGGACGGACGACGCGCAGGTACTTGGCCACCACTTTCTCATCAGGTTCAGGGTCGCCCAACGTCGCCAAGCGCTGGACGATGCCGGTCAGGCGCAGGGCGAAGTCCTCAATCAGCTCCCTGTCGCGGAGGGCGATGGACTCGTACTTGGCGCGGAGGTTCTGAGCGGTTGCCTTCCACACCCGTTCATCGCCGATGCGGAGGGTCTTGATGGCCTCCCAGGCCTCCTTGGCGGAGTTCTTGGCCAGCAGAATGGGGATGAGTTCCCCTGGAACGCCGCTGCAGATCGCGTCCAGCGCGGCGCGGTCGTCGTCGTAGTCGACGTCGTCGTACTCCACGGCATCCCAGAGATGACGAGCCTGCATCTTCAGTTGCATGCGCAGCGACCATTCGTGGTAGTTGTTCTTGGTCAGCTGCGGCCAGTTGCTGCCGCCGCCGCCTTCCCGGACGATGCGCTCGACGATGACCTCGCGACGGGTGCGTGAGCGGCGTGGTACCCGGGAGCGACGCGGTGAGCGCCGCGGCGAGCGGTGCGGCGAACGGCGTGGTGGAGAGCGGCTTGGTGACGGCGTGCGCTTCGGCGTCTCGGTGCCGGAGCCGCTGGCGCCGTCCTTCTTCTTCCCGGCGGGTGAGCGGCCACGAGGCTTGGGTGGTGACGCCATGGCGGCCGCGTGTTCCTTTGTCCTAGCTCTGATGCCACTTGTCAGAAACCGAACGGCGATGTACGCCGGCGGCCGGTGGTGATTGCGAACTGGAACACAAGAACACTTGAACACAAAGGATTTTGTGCTGCCTGAAAAGCGCAGCGTTTTCTGTTGATTGGTTTGCTATTTATTGGAATACAAATGCAGGTGAGATGCAGCCACGGCGCCCACGATTGCGTGGAGTGCGCACGTCCATCCCCATGCGCCGCAACAGCCGGCCATGGCTTGCATGCTCGAGTTCATGGGAGCTATTCTCGGCCATGACTCCTACTTGCACGGCCACCACAGGTTGGCGCTCGTGCATGCTGAAACAAACTGAAACAAACATGCTAAAACGATAAAGACACTAGGCTTATCTAACATAGTTTACATGATTGTAATTCAGTTGAAAACATGTTTGATTACGCGCGTAGAATCAGGGGCAGAACGGAGACTTGCACGTTCTGCGCCTTGACCGCGCCCACCATGCCTGTCCCGCCATGACGGGCTCGCCGTGCTTGTCGCACAGGTTCCGAAAGATAAGGAGCACCGTGCAGCAGCACGGCATGGCGGGGGATGCGGATCACGCCGGGCATATATGAACATGAAATGCATCAAAAAAGCTGCGCCATTTTGCAGTGAAAAAACCTGTGTCCACTCTCGTGCTCTCGCGTGTGTTCTCGGCGGTTCCCCGTGGTGACCGCGCACCGGACCTCGCCAGTGCCGGCAAGATCTCAGCGTCGGAGCCACTCCGTCGCCAACACTAGCTACAGCTAGCCGATGACGGGGACCTGGTTGACAATGCCGTTGCTGTCGATGAAGACGCGGACGGGTTGTAGTTCGGGTCCACCGGCGGGATGATCGGCGACCCCGGCGGGAGCACCTCGACGGACACGTCCGGCCTGTTGTGGGCGATCGCCGTCGCAGCCAGCATCGCCAGCACGCCCACCAGCTCCGGCCATGATGACCTCCCGGGGATCGGCACGCTCATCTTGCCCGGCCCACTACCACGCGATATCTTAGCTCAGTGTGCGATGAGATATTTAGTAGATACTCAGATACCCTACCTTTACGAGGACACGTGTGTGTATTTATATAGTACTAGCACGAGAGCTCCACGCCTTCACTGACGATAATATGAAGGTTCTGCTAAAAATAGTTAGAGCAGCTAATATAAATTTAGCGCCCGGTCATGGCTAGGCGAATGCGTATGCCTTTTTTTTTTTTTTTTGATGAAACAATGGATTCAAAACCTGCAGGGATTTATTTGAAATAAAAAGAGAAGAGTTCTCAAACAGGAATTACAAGGAGGTTAAGCCTGAACCTAAGCTAAGAAATTAGGGAACAAAGAAAGAAACAAAGAAAATGAGCTTAGCTCTAACTATTACAGCAGGTTTTGAATCCATTGTTCCAACTGAAAGTTCAGACTTAACTTCACTCTATGCAAGAGCAAGAGCATTTCTTCGTGAAAAAGGCTTCTGGCATTGTTTACTGACGGCTGGATCCCTCTGAAGCTTAGGTCGTTTCTTGCCGTCCAAATGGCCCAACAGATTAGGATGACAGCTGCCATAAAAAACTGAGAATGCAGTTTCAGTGATCTCTGAAAAGTTCTCATTCTGAGGAATGTCAATGTTTATCAGTCTCTAGCATTGCTTTGCGAATGGGCACTGAAGGAATAGATGTTGACAGGTTTCTTCAGTGTTTTGAAGGCACAAAACACAATTGTAGGACTCTAGGTGCATGTTCTTTCTTTTTAGAATATTCCTTGTACTCAATCTGTCCTTGATTAAAAGCCAAAAGAATACCTTATGCTTAGGTTGGCAAAGACATTCCCACAACCATCGAAATGCATTATGAACTTAGTGATGCCCCATTAGAGCCATGTATGCTCTTGAAGAGCTGAAATTTTCTCCCCATATATACCAACAGATATCCTTGTCTTCTGTTATTGTCAGACTTCCCAAGATTTGTAGCAGTTGCTGCATTTGCTCAAAAGCTTCTTCTGAGATTGGTAGATGAAGTAGTTGGATGAAATCTCCCTGCTCCCTGACCTTCTGTACTGTAATGAGCTTGTTTTTTTTTGCAAAGGAATATAGTTCTGGAGCCAATGATTTTAGCTCTTGCCCATTCCAGTTATCCTGCCAGAAAAGAATACTGCTGCCA
This sequence comes from Miscanthus floridulus, assembly GCF_019320115.1. Lineage (NCBI taxonomy): Eukaryota > Viridiplantae > Streptophyta > Magnoliopsida > Poales > Poaceae > Miscanthus > Miscanthus floridulus. Next base: position 11,734,844 of record NC_089586.1, read on the forward strand.
CATTGTAATTGGACCCTTGTCATTTCTTTGAAATGAGGGAGATATTTCAAGATATCCCTCCACCAAAAAGATCCTTTCTTTGTGTGACCTAGTAGTTTCCCATTCCTATAATATTTCTCCCAAATCAGCTGTACCCAAGGAATATCCTTCTTGTTGAAAAACTTGTTTAGGTTCTTTAACAGCAGGGCTTCATTTTGTTTCTCAATGTCAATGACTCCTAGACCTCTTTCTTCCTTGGTTTTACAAACCATCTTCCTTGCTGCTTTTCGTGGTTTACTGGCATTAATATCATTACCCCTCCAGAGGCAGTGCTTTCTGAAGCTGTCAATTCTTTTAATCACAGTTTTGGGTAAAGCAAGTGTACACATGAAGAAGGTTGGGAGGGATGTGAATACTGCATTTGTCAATTCCAATCTTCCAGCCTGGGAGAAAAAGCTTGATACACTTCCTAGTCTTTTTTCACACTTACTTATTAAGGGTAGGTATTATTGAATTCTTGGTTTGGTCAACCCCATTGGAAGGCCAAGATAAGTGAATGGGAATGACCCCTTAGAGCAGCCAAAGGTCTTTGCTAGCAGATCAAATCTTTCTTCATTGATGTTTATTGGCAGCATCATTGATTTTCTGAGGTTTACTCTTAATCCTGTGGCTTCAGAGAAGGTGTTGAGCACTGATTTGAGGAAGAATAACTACCTTGTATCCCCTTCTAGCACAAGCAGTGTATCATCAGCATACTATATCACTGGGAAGTCTTGATTTAATTCTATAGGTATAGGTAACCTTAACATTCCCAACTCTTTACCCTTATTGACCAGAGATTGTCGGAAGTCAGCAGCTAGTACAAACAGCAAGGGTGATAAAGGATCACCTTGCCTCACACCTCTCAAACAGTTGAAACTTTTCCCTGGGGTTCCATTTAAAAGAACAGCTGAAATGGCTGAAGAAAATATTGACTGCATCCATTCCAACCATTTATTCCCAAAGCCTTTTTCTTTCATGATTGTTAGCATAGCCTCATGTTCTATTTTATCAAATGCCTTTTCAAAATCCAGTTTGATAACAACAATTTTCTTCTTTGAATGGTGGCACATGTGCAAGTATTCCAGTGACCATGCAAGGCAATCTTGAATAGTCCTTCCACTGATGAACCCATATTGGTTTCTGTGAACCAGCTTTGTAATCATTGGTTGCAGCCTGTTTGCCAACAACTTGGTTATCAATTTTACTGATGAATTTAGCAAGGAAATTGGCCTATAATCATTAACTGTTCTAGGCCCTTCCACTTTAGGGATGAGTGTAATGTATGAAGAATTAATGCTTCTGAGGTAGACATTGTTGCTGTGGAACTCTCTGCATAATCTGTAGAAATCCTCCTTTATAGTTGGCCAGCATTTTTTTAAGAACTCATTGCTAAAGCCATCTGGGCCAGATGATTTATCGTTTGGCAGTTCCTTAATTACTCTGTCAATTTCAATGTTTGAGAAGGGCTCTTCAAGATAGCTGAGGTCATCTCTTCTCTCTAAGATGCTTGATGGCTTAATGCCAAATTAAACCTCGTGAAATCAGTTCTTCCTTCATCAGGAACCTTTTGTTCGCTCTATGCATGCATGCATATTAGTGGTTTTAGATCACAATCATGTATCCTAAGTTTTAGTACGAATGCGTATGCCTCGTATGCATGCATTTGTGGAAAAATCATATCCGATACAGACGATTCTATATAGGATCAAAATATTTACAAATAATACAACTATGCAGCCAAAGAAGAGAACGACGATGTACAGAGTGCAAATGTCGGAGTGTAGTAGGTATATCATTCTATATAGGATCAAAATTTACTTTTATTTCTATTTTTACCCACGTCGTCCATGATGTTACACTGACAGTGAAACTAGGATGCAAGAGAGTAAGTAAGGTGACTGTGTCATGTGTGACTGTTGGAGAGAGATAGAGAGGATATTAGGCCGGCTACGCGCATTTATCATTATTATAGGAGGAGCCGATGGGCCCATACTGCTGCGAGCGGCCTCCACCCAAGCCTCTTCCGGCCCAGGAGAGCGAGTGCTCTGCTGCCTAAGACTTGCTCACAGCCCTATCTCTATCTGCAAAATACTTAGGGTTTTTTATCCTACTCCCTCCCTCCCAGAAAAAATTATTTAAAATTTGTCCAAAAAATGATGTTATGAATTTTAGACATGGTGTTGGCCCCCAAAAGAATCTGTCGACTCATGCATACCCAACAGATCCAGCGCCAAATTACCAATTGACATGTGCTACTGTTTGTTGCCTCCCGCAGATCTCTGCATGCTTGCATGCAACACGTCTTGATTAGGAAGTACACCACATGATATCCCTTCTTTTAAGAAAATCATGTGTAACAAACTAAGGGTATTAGAAACATTTCTCTTCTCCACTAGTCTGTTTGAAAATCTCAGAACATCACTCTTTTTGGGACAGAGGGAGTATGATCTAAAGTTTAGTTGAGTAATTTTGAGGACTAAAACTTAAGACCACTTTAGCTCACTTATACGATCTAAATTTTTTTGTGAGGTTGACTAAACTTTAGACGACACTTTAGATCTATTGTTTGGAGCCTCAAGAGCTAAAGTAATATAAATTTACAATAATTGTTTGGAGCCTCAAGAGCTAAAGTGATATAAATTTACAATAATGATTAGAATAGGACGCCCAGCCGCCCCGTTCGCCCAGACGCACCCGTTGACCCACTCCTTATCCACCACACTATCAAACATCAGCGTTCGACTCCACTACGACGCCCGCCCGCTGATCACCTTCTCTAGCGCAGGGTCACTCGCCGCAGGTAGCGCAACAGCTCATCACGGGCAGCACTGCCACCTCCACCGCAAGGGCGCCTCACCATAGTCCCGTAGGCTGCCCATGCGCTCGCCACAAGCAGGCGACGCTGCCACCTCCACCACAGGTGCGCCCCACCGCGGTCCCCGTAAACAGAGCATGCGCTCGACGTGGGCAATGTTGGCGCCTCCACTGCAGGGGCACCTCGCCGTGGGGCACCACACACCCTGTCTCTAGAGTCGAGCAGCCACACGCCAGGACCACGCAGCTGCCCGCCCGCTGGCTTCCCCCCTCGCCACTCTGCAGCATCGAGCTCCGTGCAGGCATCGAGCTCCATGTCGACTCCATTTCTCGTCCAAGGAGCAAGTAGTTTTTGCTCTTGAAAGCGTATGTATGGATAAGCCGTACATGCATGTCTGGTGTTCGCGTATGATTGTATATCTCTAATCTTCTAGCTTTCCTTTCCTCTCTTGCACTTAGATGATATACCTTATGTAGCCTGGCCAAATAATATTAAAATATATTTTCTTTCCTATCTCCTTCTTGCTTCCTTTTCCATCTGGCCAGCTAATCACGAACTCAGCCAAAACCAACGTGACCATATCCCTCTCGGAGCCTCCTCTTGTTTATTTTGATCAACTTTGCTTACACACGCAGGCCTTCCCTTTCTTCTACAAATCTATTTTATTTGGCTATGCATCGGCCAAACAATTTGTAGTCCTAGTAACGCGTACGTACACATATGCTTCCTCTTGTTGAGCTTCTCTTGGTTGGCTTGCATCTTCACCACGCTGGCAGCCAGGAGCCAGGAGCCAGGAGCCAATCAGTTTCCTTTCCTTTCATGCACGGACTCCAGCACGTAGCTAGCTGCAACACACAAGCACGAATATATTGCACGACCCCTTTTCCTGATTGACCAACCCAATAAGCCAATCTTTGCATTCGAACTCTTGGACTCCATGCATGCCTTGCACGAGTATTGAAATCTTGACAAAGTCACTGTCTATATGCATACTCGATTCTCATCGTTGCATGTGATTCCAGTAGATATATACCAGCAGCCGACTGCCCCTTACTCTGATAAATCGGCCAAAATCCGGTGTCAACAATTTTAATTCATTTTGTCGAGGAAAATTACGTTTGAATTTCTTAAATTTGAATTTCAAATTTTTCAAATGACCTCGGATGGGGAAACTACCAAAATCAAAGTTGTACATCTCGAAAAGTTATGAAACTTTATAGTTGACAACTTTTTCATTTGAGATCATCTCGTCAAGAAACACTATGTTTGAATTTTCAAAAATTTGGAATATGAATTTTTTAAACAAAGCCTTGGATGGACAAACAGCATAAACTAAAGTTGTAGATCTCGAAAAGTTATGAAACTTTGTAGTTGACAACTTTTTGATTTGAAATAATCTTATCAAGGAAAACTACGTTTGAATTTCTCAAATTTGAAATTCAAATTTTGTAAACGACCTTGGATGGAGAAACTAATAAAATCAAAGTTGTAGATCTCGAAAAGTTATGAAACTTTGTAGTTGGCAACTTTTTCATTTGAATTCGTTTAGGACCTCAAACAATTAATTCAAACTCGGTTTAGCTTAATATGTGGGGAAAGAAATACACACTAGTGAGTGATGGGTGGAGTGGTTAGAGGGAACGCGTGACCCTCAAACCCCAGCAGCCGCGGAGCGCGCGATTTTTGCGCGAAAAAATGCGTGACTTGCGGCTTGCGAGCGCGCGATGTGTGGCTGACCGGTGGGGGCCTTCCCGAATTAAAAAAAAGTTTTTTTGCTATTTTTTTATCCAGATTTGTGAATTTTTTGAAACAGATTTATAGGGGCGGCTCAATATCCAGCCGCCCCTACAAATAGTGAGCCACCCCTACAAATCCGATTTATAGGGCCAGATGGCCAACCGCCCTACAAATCGGCCAATTTGTATCCCCCTTGATAATACGTTTTTTTCTGTATTCAAATTCAAAATAGAAATGAAAATAACATTCGTTTTGTTTACGATCACTCATAATCTGTTCACTCTCGTAAGCATAGAGAGCGAGAGGTAGAAGACCAGCATTGTTTGAACACCAGTAGCACAGTAGTGTATGACTTGCCGGTAATCTCACAGGTACACATACATGTCCCAGCCGAGAGAGCGAGGCCATGCAGGCAACAGCAACCGGTATTTATTCCATCACACCTCACACACACAGCTCGATCGAGGCACCGTACGTGATGACTGACGAGACGACGACGACGACGACACACATGACTCCAAACATCAAAACCAGCTGCTGGCCGGGTGCAGCGCCTGCCGCCTGGTGCCTGGCTAGCTAGAGGCCTCTAGAGCCTTAGCCGATGACGGGGACCTTGGAGACAAGGAGGTTGTTGTCGATGAAGACGCGGACGCGCAAGGGGTTGTAGTCAGGGATGACCGGCGCCCCCGGCGGGAGCACCTCCACGGCCACGTCCGGCCTGTCGTGGGCGATCGCCGTCGCCGCCAGCGTCGCATTCACGCCCACCAGCTCCGGCCATGACGATTTCCCGGGGATCGGCACGCTCATCTTGTCCGGTATCGTCGGCCGCTCGCGGTTATATTCGCTAGCTAGCTCTTAGTGTGAGTCTGAGATACTCAGATACCGCCTCTACGACACGTATATATATACGGCCGATCAAGGGAGGGCGCCACGTCATTGATGACTAAAAGTTAACGCTTCTTAATATTGGCGCGCCGTCACAGGTAAAAAAAAACTGAAAGTAAAAGTAGGAATGCGTATGCCTTGTTTTATCAGGAATAAGTTTTTGTTTTTGTTTGTTTGCATGCAGCCAAGGTTTGATTGACATATGATCTGATACGAATAGTAGCTAGAATATTATTCTTAGGATACTATCGTCCTACTCATAAACAAGAGTTGCTATATTTTAGGTGATTAAAATTTTTAGAAATTTTCAGGCAACAATTTTTCACAATCAACTAGTACAGTTAAAAGAAAAAAAACTTATGAAAGATAATTCATAATTTCTTTTATATTGCCAAACAATATAAAAAATTGCACGTTGTCCAAACAACAAAAAATCAAGCACTTGAGATATAGGAGAGAAGTGGAGTTTTATAGTCTCACGCGTCAATAAAACTATCTCTGGCCTGGAATGGAATCCTATGTTAAAGTTTCATGACATCTTTAGATTGATATAAATAACTTAAAATTATTTTGTAGCAGAAATGTTAGTTCAAACTGTCCACTTAAAATTAGAAAAAAAAACAAATAAATTAATACGAATCAATTAACATGCTTCGATCTTTGTAAGATATTACGAACCTTAATCATGCAAATATTTTGTTGAGAAACATATAGAATCTCGATATATGAGTTAATTCTACGATCCGATCGATGCTGTTAATTTGCCAAATACTCCTAAAGATGATTCTACCTAGGACCACAACGTTTACAACTACTAAGCAGCCGACAAGACAACGATGTACAAGGTATGTGATGTGGAGTGCACGTACATAATTTCTATTTTTGCTTTCGTTGTCTGATGTTAAATTGGCACTAATATTAGGATCTGAGCCAGCCCATGCGTCCATCCTCGATCTGACACGTACGTACGTGACGATACGCTTTGGTGTTGTCATGCATGCTTGGCGAGTACTCCCTCCCTACTCATAAAACATGTGGTTTAGGACATGAATGTGCTTACCAAAGAGTGATTAATTAGGGGATATTTCTCCCTATGTGCCCCTATTAAATAGGGTTGCGGGTGTATTCCATACGAGAAAGAACCATAACTCAAACGGCTATCGTAGTGCGTCGTGAGCCCTGAGGACCGTGTTCGATTCCTGGTGGGCGCATATTTTTTGCTAGTGCCCTGATTTTGCATGGCACTGTTTTGTTTCGGCTGAACGTGGCTAAGCGCGTTTCTACGCGATTTTGGCCTAGCGCGCGCGAAAGATGCATGTCGCTGTGCACTGGCGCTCGTTTGTTTCGTTCGTTTTTTTTCGTTTGAGTTCACTGGCGCTATTTTCTTTTCAGTGCACGCGTGCTCAACAGGCCTGACGCTTAGAGTGCTTGGTCTATTTAAACGCCTCGTACCTAGCTTCCTGCATCTACTACCTTGCTTGCTTGCTTAAACTACCGTGCTTGCTTGTTCTTAGCCATGTTCATCTACGGCATGGCTTAGTTTTTTTTTTCTTCTTCTACTTCTCCGTACGGCGCAATGGATGATCCGTTCCCTGCCTTTGATCTGAATGTTCGTATAGAACAAGATGATGACAGCAACCTTCCCTTCAATCTCAACGAGCCAATATTGGAGGATCAACGGTATTGTGTCCATTGTTACTCAGTTTGCTCTTTCCATTTATGATATTCATAGCAGCCGCTTGCAAATGTTGTTTCCTTTCTCAGTTTGTTGTTTCCTTTGATTTGAACTTGCCACTTGATGAATTTGGTGCTGTTGACTTCGATTATGTACAAAACCTCTCAGGTAAGCCATGGCTATTATTTGACGTGGATTTTATTTGATCTTGTCACTTGATGCAATTAGATTTTTTTTTATTGGTAAGCATGTTTAATTTCTTTTAATAGAACAGGTTGTGGCTAACAAGTGATTATTTTTTTAATAGAACATGTTGCTCCCTTTGAAGCAAACCATCAAAGAAAAGACATGACAGAAGACGTCAGAAAACAAATTTATCAATCATTGTTGGCTAGAAGCAAGAATGGGAAACTAGGCAACAAAGATACAACAATCGTTGCTGATCAGTTTGGAGTGCACATTCGGATAGTTCAGCGCTTATGGAAGCAAGGTAAAATCCAACTTGCAAATAACATTCCGGTTGTGGTTGCTAGTCGAAAGAAGGGTAGAAGTGGTCGTAAGGCAATCCCTCTAGATTTGGAACGATTGCGCAACATTCCTCTCAAGCAAAGAATGACCATAGAAGATGTGTCTAGTAAACTTGGTATTAGCAAAGCTAGGATACAAAGATATTTGAAAAAATGTTTGCTTAGGTGCCACTCTAGTAGCATCAAACCATACCTCACAGATGCTAACAAGAAGACTAGGTTGAAGTGGTGTGTTGATATGATTGAGCAAGGTTTGGTTAATGATCCAAAATTTAAGGATTTGTTTGACTTTGTGTTCATTGATGAAAAATGGTTCTACCTCTCTCAAAAATCTGAAAAATATTATTTGCTATCCGAGGAAGATGACCCACATCGCACTTGTAAGAACAAAAACTACATCCCAAGGCTCATGTTCTTGTGTGTATGTGCTCGGCCAAGGTTTAGGAATGGAGAATGTGTTTTTGATGGAAAAATAGGTTGTTTTCCACTTGTCACTTATGAACAAGCTATTAGAAGAAGTCACAATCGTATTCGTGGAGAAGAAGTAATCAAGCCCATTACATCAATCACAAGGGATGTGATCAGAGATTTCATGGTAAATAGAGTGTTCCCTGCAATTCGAGCCAAGCTAGTGGCCAAGAGAAGATGTGAACAAGCCAATTTTCATACAACAAGATAATGCACCTTCTCATTTAAAAGTGGATAATCCTATTTTTTGTGAGGCTGCTAAGCAAGATGGGGTTGACATTCAGCTAATTTGTCAACCACCCAATTCTCCTGGATTTTAACATTCTAGATTTGGGTTTTTTAGAGCTATTCAAGCTATTCAATACAAGAAGGATGCAAAAACAATTAAAGATCTTGTTCCAGCCGTGCAACAGGTAAATGATCAATTGTTTCATACAAGATAATGCACTTGTTTCATTGTTTCTTCAATAACTAATTGATTGATTTCTTCATCACATTTTTGTAGGCATTCTTAGAGTACTCTCCATGGAAAGCAAACATGATTTTTGTAACACTACAAAGTGTTTTGAAAGAAGCCATGAAGGTCAAAGGATGCAACAAGTTGAAGATTCCTCACATGCAAAAACAAAAACTTGAGAGAGAAGATAGGCTGCCATTGCGAATCTCCTGTGAACCTTCCTTGCTAGTTGAAGCCATTAGTAGTCTCCCTGCAAATTAGAAGATGGAAATTAGCTTATGCAAATTAGAAGATGCAAGTTACGATTCCTACAATGTATCTTATGTTAAATGCATGTACCTTACTGATCTTGCTTTGCTTCATCTTCTTTGTTGGCCTGGGGACTGATCTTTGTTTGCTTCATCTTCTCATTGTGCTCCAACTTCATTACAACTTCCTCGGGCAGAATGATGGTGTTACCATGCATTTCAAGTTTTTCTACATCAGGAATGAAGAACTCACAATCAAACTTGTCCATGCCATAGAGGAACCTTGCTGGCACATCGTAGCCTTCATGCAAAAGGCCACAACGGGCACACCTGCGAGCATTGCAGTGAGCTTGGAAGCAGGCTTCTTCGAAGACGCCACCAGCGTGGAACGTGCCGCAACGAGGACACTGTACCTCCTCGACGGAGTCTGGCACCTCCTCGACGGAGTCCAGCGGCTCCACGTTGTCCAGCGCGATGGAGTCCGACACCTCAACAACATAGTCCAGATCAGGCGCGACGGAGTCCGGCAACTCCTGCGGCGTCATCTCGATGTTGTCCAGCGCGACGGAGTCCGGCACCTCAACGACGGAGTCCAGATCAGGCGCGACGGAGTCCGGCAACTCCTACGGTATCATCTCGACATTGTCCAGCTGCAATTCGAGCGAGTGTGGACGCGAGCGATCCACGCGGCGAGCGTGCGGCGAGCGTATGGCGAGCGTGCAGGCGAGCATGCGGCAACCGTGCGGCGATCGTGTCGGCAAGCGATCCATCCGTGGCAGCGAGGAACAGCGGCGACGATGTACTGCGACGATGAAGGGAGTGCCACGCTGCCGTGCGGCGAGAATGGCAGTGCGACGCAATAATGGGTTGCGAGTGAATGGTCGACGAAGGAAACAAAGCGGCAAACGCGATTAATGCTCGGCGGCGCGCGTGATTAGCAAAGGAAGGCAGCCGAAAGGATTCTAGGGGCGAACGCGACCACGTACGGGTTCACGCGGCCACAACGACATGTTTCGCGAAAATGCAGTAGAGGCCCACGACAGCATGTTTTATGAGTATGGAGGGAGTACTGTCTTGGAGCAATTCGAACGAGTAGCTTGTCGTCATATATATATATATATATATATATATATATATATATATATATATATATATATATATATATATATATATATATGGTGCATTTTATATACTCCCCGGAGTAGTTACTCCCATAATTAATAAATCACGTTGCGTTTGTGTACATACTCATTTATCAGTTTGAGTACGTTGACATACTAATACTAAAATACTCCAGATCTTTACTATGTGAATTTTTTTCAAAAGAGCATATATTTTTTAATATATTATATAATACTATGATAGTAGCATATAAAATAAGTATAACCATATTCTCTAAGTATATATACATACTTGTCATACATAGTACCCTAGATGATCTAGTATGATGATATACTTCATCTACATACACTTCGTTGGGCTATATACGCCATAAAATCTAGAGATATACATATGGGAGTAACTACTCCCTAGGAGTAGGAAATAATTTCCCTATATATCTATATATACACACACACATGACGAGTAACTTGAGATAGGATCAAGGAGCACATGGAGATAGCCATGGAGGCAGAGGGTGCCCAATCCATATCAAGTTCCGGTCCACCTCAGACTGTATGAGCAACTCATACTAAAACAAACACCCAGATTGCATACAGACTCTAGGGCGCGCGATAAGTTTTCCGATAGAAACAGTTCCAAGGCAAATCCTTACGAATCAATGGCAATCCTCGTTGAAACAAGTGTATGTACATGATCTATCTATCACGTACATAATTTCTATTTTTGCTTTCGTTGTCTGATATTAAATTGGCACTAATATTAGGATCTGAGCCGGCCCATGCGTCCATCCTCGATCTGACACGTACGTACGTGACGATACGCTTTGGTGTTGTCATGCATGCTCGGCGAGTACTGTCTTGGAGCAATTCGAACGAGTAGGGGAAGGCTATTCTGCAGCTGGTCATAGAATAACTTATTCTATAGCCATCTTGATTTATGATAATATTTGTACCAGTTTACGATAGCATGAATATGCATTTATGATACTTGTGTTACTACAACTTACGGTGATATTTATCATAATATTATAGTAAATCATTTAGTAAGAAGTTACTATAGTCTCGTAAATTAGCATAGTAACTATCGTAACTCAAAGTGGCCACAGAATAAGTTATTCTATGGCCAGCTGCAGAACAGTAGTTATATATATATAGACACACGCACACACGACGAGTAACTTGAGACAGGATCATGAAGAACATGGAGATAGCCATGGAGGCAGAGGGTGCCCAATCCATATCAAGTTCCGGTCCACCTCAGACTGTATGAGCAACTCATACTAAAACCAACACCCAGATTGCATACAGACTCTAGGGCGATAAGTTTTCCGATAGAAACAGTTCCAAGGCAAATCCTTACGAGTCAATGGCAATCCTCGTTGAAACAAGTGTATGTACATGATCTATCAGGGTGTTGCAACACCTTCTTTTGGATTGTTGGGTCATTTATAGCATCGAAGTCCATTATGGACACATCCAGTGGTCCTTATCCACTCCTAATACAATATATTTTGCTTAGATTATTAATCTGTAATCAAACAGTTTCTCCATATATAGGTTTGCAAGACCCCGATTTGTGAGGCTAATCACTTTTTGAGAATTGAGTTGTGTCTTTCTTGTTTTTTCTTGTGATTCACATGTAGTGATTAGTCTTCATGACGAGAGGTCAACCAAGGAATGCATGGTTGATAGCCAGAAGAGATGTGATGATGTGATTGTGAGGTCTAGGTCTTTGTGATAGGAAGCCAGATCGTGAGTACGAAGGTTTCCACCAAATCCAGAGTTATTACCTCCACCAAACAGATTATTGGGCACAACAAATAAAACTAAACTCAGTATATCAAACATTACAAAGATCTACTGTAAAGGCTACTACTAACATGTAGGTCTCATTTCACTACTACATAAAAACTTTCACATAGCGTTTGGCAAAGGGGCTCGGAGGCGGGCGGGTTGGTTGCCCGCCTCTGTTATTTGGTGGTCGGGCAGCCGGCCCAACAACCGCCTCAGTTAATGATTCACGGAGGCGGTCAACCTAAAGCGCCCGTCGGCAGACATCCTAACGCAACTGTCTCGGTAAATCATTACTCGTGGCGGGCAATCTAACGCAACCGCCTCGGTAAATCGGGCTCAGCGCACTAGTCCACACTAGCCCACTACCATCTCCATTATATAAACGAAACCAGAAACCCTAAACACTCCACTCTCCCTGTCGGGTACCATAGAATGGGGTACGCCGAGCGAACGTCAAAGAGGTCACTTAAGTCCCATCAAGAAACAAAGCAAGAAGGTAAGCCGTGGGCCCTTCACCCGCCACGTCCGAGCCCACCAGGCCCTCTGCTTCACCTCGAGCCTCGCGCAGGAGGTCTCGGCGTCCGAACGCGATCTCCGCCTCGCACGAGGCTCTCCACAGGAGGCCTCGGCAGGGAACACGATCTCCGCCTCGCGCGCGGCTCCCCGCGGAAGGCCTCGACAGGGAGTCCGATCTCCATCTCGCGCGAGGCCTCATTCTCCGTATCGCTCGAGGCCGGTTCGTCCGCGGCCTGTCGCCCCCCCCCCCCGCCTCGGCCGATCTTCCCGACAGCACGTCGTGTCTCATTAATACTTCAACCACTCCCGCAATCTCCGCCGGACGAGGGCTCGACGCCACGGAATGGCCGACGGGACTTGAGGTCGCATCATCGCCATACCGGCTGGGACAGGGCACGGCGGGGATTACCGGCCACTGTGTTCTGATGCTGTGCCCACGATCAGCGCCCACACTGCACTGTGTCCCGCCATCCCCGCCTCGAAAACAACATCGCACAGACAACTTGTCCCGGGACATCACCACCTCCAAGCCGATGCACCAGAATAGCCGCCCACTCGGGGCCTCGGCACTGTCCACCAAGGTCTCGGCTATCTTGGGGATCGTGCCCACCGAGACCCCCCATTGCGGTACAGCCTCGGCCTCGTGCACAGTCCGTCCACAGCGGTTTGCACGTCCACCGCCGCACCCACTTCGAGACGGTCCCAGGGTTCTCACGGCGCACAGGATCGGATGGGACCGGCACGTCGCCCCAGTGCTCCAAGGACGGACCACTCCGACGACCACGTCGCCACAGGAATAGGCCACAGTACTAGATCTTCCTTCTAAGGCTCCACATGTAGCTCTCTCATGTATTCCTAGCTCCCTCCTTACAGCTATAAAAGGGGGCAGCCAGGGCCATTTCTGGGGAGAGAAAAAAAGGAGAGGAACACCTTGGTAACACACACAAGCACACGCCCCAGCCACCTGAGAGCAACGTCTCAAGCGGCCTACGCGACACCTTGCCGAGACCTGGGACTAACTCCCTCTCTCCCCTAGCTTGTAACCCCCTACTACAAGCACTTCGGTGCGAGGAATACAAGATCGATCTCTCAGACTGGACGTAGGGCATCGATTGCCTGAACTAGTATAAACCTTATGTCTCTTTGCATCACCATTCGGAATCGGGAGCACGCAGTTCAAATTCACTGGTTGGTTGAGGACCCCCCGGTCCGAAACACCGATAGTTGGCGCGCCAGGTAGGGGGCCTCTGCGTGTTAGTTTCGTCATCCCAGCAGGTTTCGGATGGCAGGCCCCGTATGACCATTACGTCTCAGCACGGTGGTGTGGTTTGGGAGTCTAGAGTTCATGTCTCTAGGGCAAGAGTACGACATGGTACTCCTCACTCCTCGAGCCCCACCAACCAATGATGAAGTCACGCACCGGCAGCCCAGGCGCAGGCGGCGCCCGGGCGGCCGCTCTCGCCGCGCTCGCCAGACACGACGCGAGCAAGACCACCCCGACGCTACGCGAATCCAGGGCGGCACGCCGCTCCCCACCGATATCCTACGGCCAGCTGTTGGCACGGGGTCCCTGGCTCGGGACCTGTCTAGCCTAAGCTTGGACAAAGGAAAATCGCCGGTGGCACACGGCTATGCCCAGCCATCAAGCTCCGCTCCACCACTCCCCGAGGAGCCGATCCTGGCGGAGCAGAGTCTGGCGATGGCACCATCCCCATACCCCTTTGGGTTGAGAAATGCCGCCGCCTCTTACGCCTACGCTTACACTACCGCTCACGAGGATCCCTCAGAACGCTGCCAGCGCTTCGCTCTCGACCTAAGCACCCATGCCGACTCCTCGGAGGAGGACGAGGCATGGCCCAGAGTGGATTTCTCCGGACTCGACGACCCTAGGGCTATGCGGCAGTTCTTGGCCGCAAGCGATCACTGCTTTGGCTACTCCGACTCCGACGACGAGGGTACCTACGACCCTAATCGTGAATGTTTTCACGTCGGGCTCAGGATGCCGAGGGCGGGCGAGGAGGACGAGGGGGCAGGTAGCCGTTCCCCGCTTCGCCCAGGTACAGGCGCTGCCACACCTCCATGCATTGTCCTGCCGGCCGCATGAAACGAGACCCCCGCCCTTGCGCGACTTCAACGCCTAGACCTGGAACAACTCCGTGAGCTCCAGGCCAAGGTCGAACAAGACCAACTCCTGCTGCAGCAGCTTCGAGACACTCTCGAACAGGAACAGCGAGGTCGCGGTGAAGGCGGGGGAGCCGGACGGAGGGCCCGCGATGTGCATCACCGCATCCATGACGACGAAGGGAGTCAGCAACCCCCAGTCTTCAATCGCGCTAGCTAGAACATCGCGGCTGCGGCAATGCTGGTCTGCGCAATGCCCGAGCCTTCTACCACGGAAGGGCGGCAGGTCCGCGGTGAGCTTCAGGATCTCCTATAGACTGCCACGGTTCAGCAGGCCGAGAGTTCCGCCTCTCGACGGCACGGGGGTGTCTCGAACCTGCCCGCGGCACCGCCTTGGCAGGACAGGGAAGCCTCGGCTCATCCCAAGCCCGCTCGAGCGCCGATAGCCCATAGGGTCCCCGTGCTTCTGGACCGCCTCGGCAATCGACGTGAGGTGCAGGGAGACCATGAGGTGGTCAGCAGGCGACGACGCCATGACAACAAGGGACCCACTCAGGGCTACCACCCACATCGAGGCAGTCGCTACGACAGCGAGGAAGACCGCAGTCCTTCTCCTGAACCGCCAGGCCCTCGGGTCTTTAGCAGGGCCATCCGCGCTGCCCTTTTCCCGGCCCAATTTCGGCAACCAGCTAATCTCGCGAAATATAGCGGTGAGACCAACCCCGAACTCTGGCTTGCCGATTACCGCCTGGCCTGCCAGCTAGGTGGCGTGGATGATGACCTGCTCATCATCTACAACCTCCCCTTGCTCTTGTCAGACTCAGCGCGAGCCTGGCTCGAGCACCTTCCTCCCTCACAAATCCATGACTGGCGCAACTTGGTTAGGATCTTCATCGGGAACTTCATCCGACGCTTCTCCAAACAGTGCACCGAGTTGCCCAGCGTCAGCGACTCGGAGATTGTCCAGGCTTTCCTCTCTGGCACCACCTGCCAAGACCTGGTTCGGGAGTTAGGTCAGAATGTGCCGCGCATCGCTGCTGCGCTCCTTGACATCGCCACCAACTTCGCCTCGGGCGAGGAGGCTATCGGAGCCATCTTCCTCGACAGCGACACCAAGGGAAAACGGAGGGACGAGGCCCCCGAGGCCTCGGCCTCCCACCTCCCCAAGAGAAAGAAAAAGGGGTGCCTAGGGAAGCAGGAGGTCCTGGAGGCTGATCTGGTCGGGGCCGTAGAACGCAAGAATCCCCAAGGCCCCAAAGGCCCTAGGCCTTTCGACGACATGCTCAAGAAACCATGCCCTTATCACCAAGGCCTGGTCAACCACGCCCTCGAAGATTGCTCCATGCTGCGATGTTACTATGCTAGGCTCGGGCTCCCCAGCGACGACGCCAAGCAGAAGGGCGCCGGCGACCGGGACAAAGACAAGGACGATGGGTTCCTGGAGGTACGCAACGCCTTCATGATCTTCGGTGGGCCCTCGGCGTGCCTTACGGCGCGGCAGCGCAAGAGGGAACGCCAAGAAGTCTTCTTGATCAAGGTGGCCACCCCCCAGTACCTCGACTAGTCTCGAGAGGCGATCACCTTCAATCGAGATGACCACCCTGACCATGTTCTGAATCCCAGGCAGTACCCGCTGGTTGTTGACCCGATCATCGGCAACACCCGACTCTCTAAGTTGCTGATGGACAGAGGCAGCGGCCTCAACATCCTCTATGTCAATACCCTAGAGCTCTTGGAGATCGATCGGTCGAGGCTCCAAGGCGACGTCGCCCCCTTCCACGGCATCGTGCCAGGGAGGCGCACGCGACCCATCGGGCGCATCGACCTTCCCATCTGTTTCGGCACTCCCTCCAACTACCGCAAGGAAGTCCTTACCTTTGAGGTAGTCGGGTTCGGGGGGGCCTACCACGCCATCCTGGGGCAGCCGTGCTACACCAAGTTCATGGCAGTCCCCAACTATACCTACCTCAAGCTCAAGATGCTAGGCCCCAGCGGTATCATCACGATTGAGTCCATGTATGAACATGCATACGACTGCGACGTTGAGTGCATCGAGTACGCCGAGGCCCTTGCGGAGGCCGAGACCCGCATCGCCCACCTCGACCAACTCAGTAGCGAGGCACCTGACTCCAAGCATCGCGCGGGGGCGTTCGAGCCCGCGGAGGCCATCAAACTCGTCCCGGTCGACCCCGCCTGCCCCAACGACCGAGCGCTGAGGATCGGTGCCACCCTCGACATCAAATAGGAAGCCGTGCTCGTCGACTTTCTCCATGCAAATGCCGACATATTTGCATGGAGTCCCTCAGACATGCCAGGCATACCAAGGGAGGTCACCGAGCATGCCCTGGACATCCAGGCCGGATCTAGGCCGGTGAGGCAATGCCTGTGTCGCTTCAACGAGGAAAAGCATAGGGCCATCGGTCAGGAGATACAGAAACACTTGGCGGCCGGATTCATCAAAGAAGTGTCCCACCCGGAATGGTTGGCTAACCCCGTGTTAGTCAAGAAGAAAAATGGGAAATGGAGGATGTGCGTGGACTACACCGGTTTGAACAAAGCCTGTCCAAAAGTCCCCTTTCCATTACCCTGAATCGATCAAATCATTGATTCCACGGCAGGGTGCGAGACCTTGTCTTTCCTTGATGCGTATTCTGGTTACCATCAAATCAAGATGAAAGAGTCAGACTAGCTTGCGACTTCTTTCATCACACCTTTTGGCATGTACTGCTACGTGACTATGCCTTTCGGCCTCAGAAACGCAGGTGCCACGTACCAGCGGTGCATGACCCAGGTCTTTGGCGACAACATTAGGCGGACCGTTGAGGCCTACGTAGACGACATCATGGTCAAGACTAGAAAGGCTGAGGATCTCATCGACGACTTGAGGATAACTTTCAAATGCCTTAGAGAGAAGGGCATCAAGCTCAATCCCGAGAAGTGTGTTCGGGGTCCCCCGAGGCATGCTCTTGGGATTCATAGTCTCAGAACGCGGCATTGAAGCCAACCCAAAGAAGGTCTCGGCCATAACCAGCATGGGACCCATCGGAGACCTCAAGGGAGTACAGAGGGTCATGGGATGCCTTGCGGCCCTGAGCCGATTCATCTCGCGCCTCAGTGAAAAAGGTTTGCCTCTATACCGACTCTTGAGAAAATCCAAGCGTTTTTCCTAGACCCCCCGAGGTCGAAGAAGCCCTCGACAGACTCAAGAGGCTACTCACAAATCCTCCCATCCTGGTACCCCCGGCCAGGGACGAGGCCCTCTTACTCTACGTCGCTGCAACAACCCAAGTGGTCAGCGCTGCCATAGTGGTAGAGAGGTAGGAAGAGGGGCATACTCGGCCCACCCAACGACCTATTTATTTCATCAGCGAGGTGCTCTTCGAGACCAAAGCACGCTACCCCCACATCCAGAAGCTGGTCTACGCCGTGGTCCTGGCCCGGCGCAAACTGCATCACTACTTCGAGTCTCACCCAGTGACTGTGGTATCATCTTTCCCCCTGGGGGAGATAGTTCATAACTAGGAGGCCTCGGGCAGGATAGCCAAGTGGGCCATCGAGCTTATGGGGGAAACCTTGACTTTTGTGCCTCAGAAAGCGATCAAGTCTCAGGTCTTGGCCAATTTCGTGGCTGAGTGGACAGACACCCAACTGCCACCGGCTCAAACTTAGACGGAGTGCTGGACCCTGTACTTTGACAGATCCCTGATGAAAACCTAGGCAGGCGCGGGTCTGCTGTTCATCTCACCCCTCGGAGTACACATGCGCTACATGGTGTGGCTCCACTTCGCCACCTCCAACAACATGGCAGAGTACGAGGTCCTCATCAATGGTTTACAAGTCACCATCGAACTTGGGGCACGGTGCCTCGATGTTCGAGGCGACTCGCGGCTCATCATAGATCAAGTGATGAAGGAGTCAAATTGCCTCGACCCCAAAATGGAGGCTTACTACAAATTGGTACGTCACCTAGAAGACAAGTTCGACGACCTCGAACTAAACCATGTCGCGCGAAAGTACAACGAGGCCACCGACGAGCTAGCAAAGATGGCCTCGGCACGGGCCCCGGTCCCCCCAAACGTCTTCGCAAGAGACCTCCACGAACCTTCCATTGGCTACACCTCGACAATAGAGGGGGCCCACCTGTGGAACCCATGGCAAAGCTCGACGCCCCCTCTGCTGCCGAGACCCCCTCGATCGAGCCTAAGGTCATGGAAGTCAACACCGAGCCTCTATAGACTGATCAGGACGTGGATTGGCGAATCCCGTTCCTCGATTGGCTTGAGCGGGGGGAGCTTCCCGATGACAGAACCAAAGCACGACAGCTTGCGTGCCGAGCCAAGACCTACGCCCTCTACAATGACGAATTGTACAGGCGAAGTCCCTTAGGTGTCCTCCAACAATGTATCACTGCCGAGGCGGGCCAAGCCCTGCTTTGGGACTTGCATGCAGGCGTCTGCGGGCACCATGCGGCGCCTCGGACGCTCGTAGGGAACGCTTTCCGCTAAGGGTTCTACTGGCCGACGGCGGTCGCCAATGCTACCAAACTAGTACGCTCCTGTGAAGGATGCCAGTACTATGCTCGGCAGACACATCTCCCGGCCCTGGCCCTACAAACCATCCCCATCACATGGCCATTCGCCGTGTGGGGGCTCGACATGGTCGAGCCTCTACAAAAGGCCCTCGGGGGCTATACCCATCTACTGGTATCAATCGACAAGTTCTCCAAATGGATCGAGGCTCGTCCGATCAATCGAATCAAATCCGAGCAGGCGGTACTGTTCTTCACGGACATTATCCACAGGTTTGGGGTCCCCAACACCATCGTCACCGACAACGGGACACAGTTCACCGGCAAAAAGTTCCTGACATTTTGCGACGACCACCACATCCGTGTGCCCTGGTCGGCCGTAGGACACCCAAGGACCAACGGCCAAGTAGAGCGTGCCAACGGTATGATCCTACAAGGCCTCAAGACAAGAATCCACAACCAGTTGAAAAAGTTTGGCAAGAAATGGCTCGCCGAACTCCCGTCGGTCATCTGGAGCCTGAGGAACACTCCAAGCCGAGCCACGGGGTTCACGCATTTCTTCCTGGTCTATGGGGCCGAGGCCATCCTCCCCACCGACTTGGAATATGGTTCCCCGAGGATACAAGCCTATAACGAACAAAGTAACCGCACCACCCGAGAGGACGCCCTTGATCAGCTGGAGGAAGCCCGAGACATCGTGCTACTACACTCGGCCAAATACCAGCAGAGCCTACAGCGCTATCAGGCCCGACGCGTCCGAGGCCGAGACTTGAAGGTAGGCGACCTGGTGTTGAGGCTAGCACAGAGCAACAAGGGTCGCCACAAGCTGACCCCGCTATGGGAAGGACCATACATCATCGCCCAAGTACTGAAGCCCGGGACCTACAAGCTGGCCAACGAGAAGGGCGAAGTCTTCACCAATGCTTAGAAGATAGAACAGCTACGTCGCTTTTATCCCTAAATTTCCAAGACTTATATATGTCGTTTCTCGAAATACAATTAAAAAGCGTTCTTTAGTTGGTCTAATTTTTCGAGAAACCCCCCGAGCCCATCGTAGGTCTTGGCAACTTGATAACACAGCAAGGGAGACTTGGCTCTGCCTCGGTAGAACCAAGCCTCCCTCAGGGGCTAAATGGGGGACTCCCCCCTAGGTCCCATGCACCATTCTTTAGTTGTTTTTCGCAAAAATTCCTACACCAAGACTCTAGCAGGCTCTGACAAATCAGTTGTAAAAACTCCTCGGACCAAGGTCTGTTTCCTAAGCAAGAGGCCGATAGAGCCGCGAGACGGCCTACGCCTCTAGGCTATGGCACTCGCTCACTACCTCTCGCCCAAGGGACGGCTTAGGCCCCAAGGGGGTGTTTTGCAAACAAAATCTGATCAGGAGCAACAGAGGGCAGAGGCTCGGAAACATAAGAAAAACAACTAAGAAACACAAATACTTCAGAAATAAAGGCCTCAACAACCACAAGCGTTATGATACAAAAATAACTCCTACTCTATTTTTACACAAGCCCCTAGGGCCCAGATCAAGGCTCAGAGCCTTCAACACCGGCGGGTGGTAGGGGAGGAACCACCTCCTGTTCAAAGAGCGTCGCCAGCGCCATGCTAGGGCCTTCCGCCGCCTCCATCAGCTTCGTGACCGCCGCGTCAGCCTCCTCATCATCATCAGGCAGGACATACCCATCACTGATGGCCGAGAGGTTGACACCGACGCAGTGAGAAGAGATGATGGCCAGCGTGCGCTTGACACCCTTGTGCAGCGCTCCTCGAAGCCGCTCGCGCATTTGGTTGCTCAGCATGATCAAATGGCTCCCCAGGGAGCTACCTGACTGAACCCCTTCAACCTCCAGGGCCTCACAGGCAGAAAGGATAGCATGTTTCAGCGCCTCGTGCTCCCCGATCTCGGTCTCGAGCACCGTCTACACCGCGCTGGAAGCCTTAGTGGCCCGAGTGATCTCCGCCTCTGACTCTGCACCGCGGGAAATGGAATGAGGTCGAGCGAGAGAAAAAACAACCTAAGTTAGGAGTGGAAGCCCACGGAACTCACCCTTGGCTTTCTGCTCCCAGCGTCGCGTCTCGACCTGACAAGCCTCGGTCTTCTCCTTCCAGCGCAGGGCCTCAGCCTGGGAAGCCTCGGCCTCCTCCTTCAAGCACTAGACCTCGACCCGAGAAGCCTCGGCCGCCCTGGAAGCTTCGCTCCCCAGCTCTGCATCACACAAGGGAGTTAGGGAGCGAACACAAGGAAAAGAAAACAAAATGAGGGGACTAGAACTCACCCTCGACCGTCCCCCTCCAAATTACAGCCTCGGTCCACGAGGCCTCAGCTACAACAAGGGCCTCATCCAAGGCACCTTTCGTCAGCTGGTGCGCCCTCTGTTCCGCCCCCAGCTACCCCACGTGAGCCACGGCCAAGGCCATAGCTTCAATGGCTCGGCCCCTGAAGACATCCCGATCGCTGACCGTGCGGGTGAGCTCCTCCTCCAACTCCTTAACCCGCGCCGCCAGAGGGGCGAGTCGCGTCTGGGCCGTGGCCGCCTCGACCTTCATGTCAGCACAACGAAGGCAGAGGTCCTCTACCTCCGCGCTCCGCGCCGACAGGAGCTCGTTGGCACTGGCAAGAAGGCCCTTCTGCCGCTAAAGCTGGTCCCAGACGCCCCTCTCCCGCCGGAGAAAGACCGACTTCCCAAGCGACCAGGTCTCGAGCTCCTGGGGAAGCAGAACAAGGGTCATTGATCGTAACAAAACCAGAAAAAGACAACGTCGCGCAGAAAAGGAAAACGCGAACCTGGGCGACTCCGGGCAGTTCGTCGCCCACCATAGATAGGGCTGTCCGTAGCGACCGCTCCGCCAGCTGGCGGCATTACTCGAAGGTGCCCCAGCGCCCGCCCTCGGCTGTGTCCTCTAGGGCGAATAGAGGCTCCCCCTCAAGGTCGTCCTGGCTCCGCCACAGTACTTGCGGGTGATCCCACCCGCAAGGCTCGGGTCGCGCCCGCACGAGGGCCGAGTTTCCCTCGTCCAAGACCAGCGTCGGCTGTTCCACGGCACCGACATCCTCGACGTCGACCACCTCCCACGCTTGGGAAGTATCGTCGGAGGAGATCGGATAGACCTCTGCCTCTCGGGCGCTCTGTCGCAACAGCAGCGATCCCTGAACCAAGGGCGCCACCATAGCCTCCACCGCCTTCATCTCCGCCTCCTGCACAGACGGCCTCGCCGCCATTACGAGGGCCACAGTGGCCTCGGGGGCTCCAACCTTCGCCATCATGTCCTCAGAGGACGCAGAAACACCAACCGCGGCCACTGTGGTCTCGGTGGTCCTAGCCGCCCTGTCCTCTGTTGCCTCAGCCTCGGAGACCCCGGGGGCCTCAGCAACCAAGGGCACGCCGGCCCCATCCGACTCGTGAGCCTTGCCCCTACGGGGCAGAAGTGCTCCCTCCCTCATCTATGTAGGGGCCGCCTTGGTAGCCCCTCCTTGGGTGGTCGGCTCCTTCGGGTCGACCCTCGCCGATGCCGCGCCGCGTTGGATAGCGGCTTGTGCCTCCGCCACCCAGTGGGCGGAGGAGCCGGGGCTCGCCTTAAGCGCCTTAAGGGGCGCCAAGGGGAGCTCATCTGCATGCCACTTCCGACTAAAGAAAAATAACCTATAGGGTCAGTGCGAGACCAAAAAAGCGAACGGAAGGCACTATGACCCTGCCAAAAATACACTTACCTTGAACGGGGCGGCAACCGCTTTGCCACGGCAAACCTCGTCCGCAACGGCAGAGGCGGCGGCAGAGGCGTCGCCTCCGTATCCATCGGCGCCGATCGGTCCTCGATGGACCTCGGCGCCCCTTCGGTCCTCTGCAGGGGCGGTGGCGTCGCCTCCACCACCGCTTGTTCCACAATGGCCACTAAGCCCAGCGGGCTGACGGCACGTTTGCCCAACACCCGCGCCTTGGGCGTGTCGGCCTTAGCCCTAGAGCCGGCAACCGCCGACCCCGGGTCCGCTTCCCCTCCTCCTCCTGGGAGTGACGGGCTGCTTGCCAACACCCCGAGCACCACCTCCACTATGTCAGGAAGGTGGTCCAGGGGACCTCGCCCCCATCATCCCCGTCCGAGGCCTCCGTCGATAGCGACATCGACGGGGATTCCTCCAGCGGGAGACCCTCCTTCCTTTGTTGATGGCGGCGCTTATCCAGCTCCTCGCGCACGAGGAGTTGCTTCGTGCGCTTCGCCGCCTTGGCGTCTTTCCATTTTTCTGCGTGTCGGCGTGCGCGCGGTTGATCACCGACCGCCCCATGTCCTCGGGAACGGGCGGAGGAGAGGAGCGCAAGTCCCTCATCCCCTGCAGGAACGACGAATGCGCATAAGGAAACAAGGGGTAAGGGGAGATTGAGGAGGCTCGGAGGCTACAACGGCATGTGACTTACCAGCGAAAGGAACCACCGCGACGGCCACATCACGATAGGGGTCAAGTTGCCGCCCCTCAGCTTCGCCTCTACCGTCTCCCCCACCCGATGAAGGATTTCCTCGTCGGAAAGGGTAGAGGAGGACATCCGGGTGCCCTCAATGAGCTCACCCGGCTTCATCTCGAACAGCCGCCGGCGCCGAGCCATCAGTGGCAGCACCCTCCGGCGGTGCAAGGCGGCCACAACCATAGCCACGGACATGAGTTGGGCTAGGATATAGAGGTGCAGGCGGTCCTGACGCACTTGGAGAGTGCAGCCGCTGGCCCTCGTCGCCTTCCTCTTACCCGACGTGCCCATCGGCTTAGTAGTATGCCTCGCCCAGAATAGGTGGAGCCACAACTCCCAATGGGGAGCAATCCCCAAATACCCCTCGCAGATGGCAATGAAGATAGCTGCCTGAGCGATGGAATTGGGATTGAAGTTGTGGAGCTCCACGCCATAGTAGTGTGGGAGCACCTGCATGAACCGGTCTGCCGGGACGCCGAGGCCGCGCTCGTGAAAGGAGACGAAGCTCACGACGTACCTGTCGTGAGGCCTCGGCTCTGGCTCGCCGTACGGAGCAATCCACTCTGGCCTGGTGGGGTCTATCACTGGGCGAAGGAGTCCACCGTCAACAAGCAACTGAAGCATCTCCTCGGTGACGTCCGATGGGTCCCAGGGGTCCACCTCGACAACGACGACGTCGCCGGCCATGGGTGCGATGGAGGAATCGGGTGCGGCGGTGAGTTTTTTCTCTGTCTCCCACACTCTCGCTTTCTTCTCGCTTTCTCCCTAGGCTCGCTCTTCTCTCCTCTTCTTCCCGGCACCTGCTGTTCTAGCGATGGCTCGACGGAGGTAGTGCTAATGCAGGCAAGGTAAGATGAGGAGAGGCGAGACTCTTCAGGTATTTATGCAGGGAGGAGGTCAAACGAACGGGCGATGAAATCGGGGAGATTTTCCCCCAATCCGGCGCAGTTAACCACGAGCCGATTTCGCCAGCCCACGTGCCCACGTCTCCTGCATTAAATGCGAGGACAGTTATGTCCCATCCACCACGTCACGCTCGGCCACTACGGCAGCAGGCGTCGTTTCGTCTCCCTAGGAAACCGCCTCAAAAGGCGCGCCACCCGTTGCCGAGCCAATAGGGAAGATATTCCCCACGGCCTATTCCTTTCATATGAAGGAACTAGGCTCTGAGCCTATTACGATCCAGGGGTTCGAAGGCTGGGCCTCGAAGGGTTTCGACAGCCGCCCCAGGATAACAGAGTCAGGGACGACCGTGGGTGAGCCTATACGAGGCCGAGGCCCAAGCAAGCGAAACGCTTGGGACGCCCAAAGTCGTGTCCGAGACCGGAGGAAAGTCTCCGAATGGGATCCCACCGTAGGGAGGCACCGAGCCACCGAGGCCCAGCGAACAGCCTCGGCACCCACTAGAGAAATCCTCTGGTACTCTTGGAGTGTGTCTCTGGACTGCTAGCCATCCCCTAGCGAATGGGGTACGGGCCTCCACTTGGACTACCCGATAACAGCTCATCGGAAGTGCCACCGCTCGTACCCATCGAGGGTAGCGAGGCACATTCCACCCCTCCTTCCGAGCAAAAAGGAAGCATGAGGGTCGCACAAAAAGTCAGGGGAACCCCCAACGGCCTTCTCGCTCTACGCAGAGGCAAAGGGGCTCTTCCTGCAACCTTGCCAAGACCCAGCGACCCCAGCTCGCACTCAAAGGGGCTCGGCAAAACAAACCCTCCTTCTGAGCGAAAAGGAAGCGTGAGGGTTGTACAAAAAGACAGGAGAGCTCCTGACGGCCCTCTCACCCTGTGCAGAGGCTAGGGGGCTTTTCCTGCAAATACGCCGAGACCCCACAACCTGGGCTCGCACCCAAAAGGAGCCTCAGCAAATAAACCCTCACGCGCGAGGGGCGTATAAAAAGTCAGGGGAACTCCCGACAGCCCTCTCGCTCCACGTAGAGGCTAGGGGCTCTTCCTGCAACCTTGCCGAGACCAGAATGGGCTCGGCAAACAAACCCTCCATCTAAACGAAAAGGATATGTGAGGGTCGGATAAAAAAGTCAGGGGACCCCCGACCGCCCTCTTGCTCCAGGCGGAGGCTTGGGGGCTCTTCTTGCACCCAAGACCAAGACAAACGGTCCCAGCCCACGCTAGAGGTTTAATTAAAAAACACGATAAGGGGCACCAAGCCCATTATGGTCCAGGGGTTCGAAGGCTAGGCCTCCAAGAGGTTTCGACAGCCGCCCTAGGGCAACAGAGTTAGGGACGACTTTGGGGCGAGCCTATGAATGGCCCAGGCCCGAGCGAATAGTCGCTCGGGGCATCCTAAGTCATGTCCGAGACCAGCAGGGAAGTCTCCGAATGGGATCCCACCATAGGGAGGCACCGAGCCACCGAGGCCCAGCAAACGGCCTCGGCACCCACTAGAGAAACCCTCTAGTACTCTTGGAGTGCGTCTCTGGACCGCTAGCCATCCCCTAGCGAACGGGGTACGGGCCTCCACTCGGACTCACCCGATAACAGCTCACCGAAAGTGCCCACGCTCGTGCCCATCGAGGGTAGCCTGGCACATTCCACGCCTTCTTCCGAGCAAAAGGAAGCGTGAGGGTCGTACCCAAAGTCTGGGGGACCCCTGACGAACCTCTCGCTCTATGCGGAGGCTAGAGGGCTCTTTCTGCAGCCTCGCCGAGACCTCCGCAACCCGAACTTGCGATTATGGGCTCGGCAAATGCAATAAAAACCACTCGCTCAAACGCGAAAATGAAAAAAGGCCCCTAGAGGAGTAACTCCACTCCTCCAGGGCCTCGGAGGCTACACCCGGCGGGTGCGCTCGCGCGCACCCACTGGAACCTCAAGAAACAAAACCCAATTCCTACGGTGCGGGGACAAACCAAGCCTCTGCAAACCCTTCGGGACAGTGCACGCACTCCCCCGGAGGCTCGGGGGCTACTGTCGGGTACCATAGAACGGGGTACCCCGAGCAAACGTCAAAGAGGTCACTTAAGTCCCATCAAGAAACAAAGCAAGAAGGTAAGCCGTGGGCCCTTCACCCGCCACGTCTAAGCCCACCAGGCCCTCCGCTTCGCCTCGAGCCTCGCGTAGGAGGTCTCGGCGTCCGGACGCAATCTCTGCCTCGCGCGAGGCTCTCAACAGGAGGCCTCGGCAGGGAACACGATCTCCGCCTCACGCGAGGCTCCCCGTGGAAGGCCTCGGCAGGGAGTCCGATCTCCATCTCATGCGAGGCCTCATTCTCCGTATCGCTGGAGGCCAGTTCATCCGCGGCCCGTCGCCCCCCCCCCCACCCCTGCCTTGGCCGATCTTCCCGATAGCACGTCGTGTCTCATTAATACTTCAACCACTCCCGCAATCTCCGCCGGACGAGGGCTCGACGCCATGGAATGGTCGGCGGGACCTGAGGTCGCATCATCGCCATACCGGCTAGGACAGGGCACGGCGGGGATTACCGGCCACTGTGTTCTGACGCTGTGCCCACGATCAGCGCCCACACTGCACTGTGTCCCGCCATCCCCGCCTCGAAAACAACATCGCACAGACAACTTGTCCCGGGAAATCACCACCTCCAAGCCAACGCACCAGAATAGCCGCCCACTCGGGGCCTCGGCACTGTGCACCAAGGTCTCGGCTATCTTGGGGATCGTGCCCGCCGAGACCCCCCATTGCGGTACAGCCTTGGCACCGGCCAAGCCTCGACCTCGCGCATAGTCCGTCCACAGCGGTTTGCACGTCCACCGCCGCACCCACTTCGAGACGGTCCTAAGGTTCTCACGGCGCACAGGATCGGATGGGACCGGCACGCCGCCCCAGTGCTCTAAGGACGGACCACTCCGACGACCACGTCGCCACAGGAATAGGCCACAGTACTAGATCTTCCTTCTAAGGCTCCACGTATAGCTCTCTCATGTATTCCTAGCTCCCTCCTTACAGCTATAAAAGGGGGCAGCCAGGGCCATTTCTGGGGAGAGAAAAAAAGGAGAGGAACACCTTGGTAACACACACAAGCACACGCCCCAGCCGCCTGAGAGCAACGTCTCAAGCGGCCTACGCGACACCTTGCCGAGACCTGGGACTAGCTCCCTCTCTCCCCTAGCTTGTAAGCCCCTACTACAAGCACTTCGGTGCAAGGAATACAAGATCGATCTCTCAGACTGGATGTAGGACATCGATTGCCTGAACTAGTATAAACCTTGTGTCTCTTTGCATCACCATCCGGAATCGGGAGCACGCAGTTCAAATTCACTGGTTGGTTGAGGACCCCCCGGTCCGAAACACCGACACTCCCTCTCCTTTCTCTCCTCTCTTTCCCGCAGCACCGGGCCCTACTCTCTTTGAGGCGAACTCGGCACCGCGCCCATCCCTCGCGACCTCCATCTCCCTCCGAGACCGAGCCTAAGCAGTGCCCCACCTGGCTCCTCGCAACCTCCCTCTCCCTCTCCCTACTCCATCTCTCGACGGCGCGCTCTAGCAGCAGGGGGGCGCGCACCCTGGCGCGGATGCCGCGCACCCCGGCGGCATGCTCCGCGAACTCCGACGGCGGATCGAGGCAGTACGAGGCAGATTGAGGCGGATCGAGGCGTATGCGGTAGCGTGCGGCCCGATCCGATGACGTGTGGCCCGATCCCTCCTTCCTCGGCCAGATCCGGTTGGGGGCGGTGGTGCTCCCCTCCTTCCTCGGCCAGATCTGACATGGGCTCCTTCTCACCGCCAGAGCACCTCCACCACCGTGGATCCGGCGCCCTTACACGCCGCGAGCGGTGGATCCAGCGCGGCGGTGCTCCTGCACCTCTCCGGGTGCGGCGGCCTCTCCAGCGACGGATCCACGACGGATCGAGCTCCACGTGCGCGGCAGCGGCACGGCGGGTGCAACGGCGAATGGGCTCAATGCCGAGCCCTGGATGGGCTCGCGTTTGGGCTTGTCGTTTTTTTTATTTTCATTAATCAAGGCGGACAACTGGTCCTCCTTGGTAAATCATTGATTTACCATGACCTTTAGGTCAAGGTGGACGGCGTGCCCGCCTCAGTAAACCCTTTTTCCCCGCCTCGGTTAAATTTATCGTAGTAGTGTTTCTACGATTGCGTTGGCACAAAAACCACGTAAAATGAAGCTACAATTAAAAAGGTATGTGGGACTTTAAAGTTTTAGAAAAATTTATGTAAAAAGTTGCCGTTTAAGAATTATTATAAATAATAAAAACATATTACTGACATCACTAGTTGAATTGATGAGATCATTAATATTATTTTGTAATAAAAATAAAAGAAAATGTATAACCTGCGACTTTCACTCTAACGGGCACTGCAGCCTTCCATCTTCAAACCGTGTGATGACTGACGAGCGGCAGACGACGACGACGACGACGACACACACACATTGACACATCTCGACTCCAAACAAAACCGGCAGCGGCTGGCCGGCGGCGGCTTTAGCTACAGCTAGCCGATGACGGGGACCTGGTTGACAATGCCGTTGCTGTCGATGAAGACGCGGACGCGCGTGGGGTTGTAGTTCGGGTCCTCCGGCGGGATGATCGGCGACCCCGGCGGGCGCACCTCGACGGACACGTCCGGCCTGTCGTGGGCGATCGCCGTCGCCGCCAGTGTCGCCAGCACGCCCACCAGCTCCGGCCACGACGACCTCCCGGGGATCGGCACGCTCATCTTGCCCGGCCCACTACCACGCGATAGCTTAGCTCAGTGTGCGATGAGATATTTAGTAGATACTCAGATACCGTACCTTTACGAAGACACGTGTGTGTATTTATGTAGTACTAGCACGAGAGCTCCACGCCTTCGCTGACGATAATATGAAGGTTCTGCTAAAAATAGTTAGATCTGCTAATATAAATTTAGTGCCCGGTCATAGCTAGGCGAATGCGTATGCCTCGTTTTTTTTTTATGAAACTGGAGGGGCCGAAGCCCCTGCAGGGATTTATTTGAAATAAAAAGAGAAGAGTTCTCAAACAGGAATTACAAGGAGGTTAAGCCTGAACCTAAGCTAAGAAATTAGGGAACAAAGAAAATGAGCTTAGCTCTAACTATTACAGCAGGTTTTGAATCCATTGTTCCAACTGAAAGTTCAGACTTAACTTCACTCTATGCAAGAGCAAGAGGATTTCTTTGTGAAAAAGGCTTCTGGCATTGTTTACTAACGGCTGGATCCCTCTGAAGATTAGGTCGTTTCTTGACGTCCAAATGGCCCAACAGATTAGGATGACAGCTGCCATAAAAAACTGAGAATGCAGTTTCAGTGATCTCTGGAAAGTTCTCATTCTGAGGAATGTCAATGTTTATCAGTCTCCAGTATTGCTTTGCGAATGGGCACTGAAGGAAGAGATGTTGACAGGTTTCTTCAGTGTTTTGAAGGCACAAAACACAATTGTAGGACTCTAGGTGCATGTTCTTTCTTTTTAGAATATTCCTTGTACTCAATCTGTCCTTGATTAAAAGCCAACAGAATACCTTATGCTTAGGTTGGCAAAGACATTCCCACAACCATCGAAATGCATTATGAACTTAGTGATGCCCCATTAGAGCCCTGTATGCTCTTGAAGAGCTGAAATTTTCTCCCCATATGTACCTCCAGATATCCTTGTCTTCTGTTATTGTCAGACTTCCCAAGATTTGTAGCAGTGCTGCATTTGCTCAAAAGCTTCTTCTGAGATTGGTAGATGAAGTAGTTGGATGAAATCTCCCTGCTCCCTGACCTTCTGTACTGTAATGAGCTTGTTTTTTGCAAAGGAATATAGTTCTGGAGCCAATGATTTTAGCTCTTGCCCATTCCAGTAATCCTGCCAGAAAAGAATACTGCTGCCACATTGTAATTGGACCCTTGTCATTTCTTTGAAATGAGGGAGATATTTCAAGATATCCCTCCACCAAAAAGATCCTTTCTTTGTGAGACCTAGTAGTTTCCCATTCCTATAATATTTCTCCCAAATCAGCTGTACCCAAGGAATATCCTTCTTGTTGAAAAACTTGTTTAGGTTCTTTAATAGCAGGGCTTCATTTTGTTTCTCAATGTCAATGACTCCTAGACCTCCTTCTTCCTTGGTTTTACAAACCATCTTCCATGCTGCTTTTCGTGGTTTACTGGCATTAATATCATTACCCCTCCAGAGGCAGTGCTTTCTGAAGCTATCAATTCTTTTAATCACAGTTTTATGTAAAGCAACACATGAAGAAGGTTGGGAGGGATGTGAATACTGCATTTGTCAATTCCAATCTTCCAGTCTGGGAGAGAAAGCTTGATACACTTCCTAGTCTTTTTTTCACACTTACTTATTCTTCTTGAATTCTTGGTTTGGTCAACCCCATTGGAAGGCCAAGATAAGTGAATGGGAATGACCCCTTAGAGCAGCAAAAGGTCTTTGCTAGCAGATCAAATCTTTCTTCATTGATGTTTATTGGCAGCATCATTGATTTTCTGAGGTTTACTCTTAATCATGTGGCTTCAGAGAAGGTGTTGAGCATTGATTTGAGGAAGAATAACTACCTTGTATCCCCTTCTAGCACAAGCAGTGTATCATCAGCATACAATATCACTGGGAAGTCTTGATTTGATTCTATAGGTATAGGTAACCTTAACATTCCCAACTCTTTACCCTTATTGACCAGAGATTGTCGGAAGTCAGCAGCTAGTACAAACAGCAAGGGTGATAAAGGATCACCTAGCTTGCCTCACACCTCTCAAACATTTTAACCTTTTCCCTGGGGTTCCATTTAGAAGAATAGCTGAAATGGCTGAAGAAAATATTGACTGCATCCATTCAGCCTTTTTCTTTCATGATTGTCAGCATAGCCTCATGTTCCATTTTATCAAATGCCTTTTCAAAATCCAGTTTGATAACAACAATTTCCTTCTTTGAATGGTGGCACATGTGCAAGTATTCCAGTGACCATGCATGGCAATCTTGAATAGTCCTTCCACTGATGAACCCATATTGGTTTCTGTGCACTAGCTTTGTAATCATTGGTTGCAGCCTGTTTACCAACGACTTGGTTATCAATTTTACTGATGAATTTAGCAAGGAAATTGGCCCATAATCATTAACTTTTCTTGGCCCTTCCACTTTAGGGATGAGTGTAATGTATGAAGAATTAATGCTTCTGAGGTAGACATTGTTGCTGTGGAACTCTCTGCATAATCTGTAGAAATCCTCCTTTATAGTTGGCCAGTATTTTTTTAAGAACTCATTGCTAAAGCCATCTGGGCCAGATGATTTATCGTTGGCAGTTCCTTAATTACTCTGTCAATTTCAATGTTTGAGAAGGGCTCCTCAAGATAGCTGAGGTCATCTCTTCTCTCTAAGATGCTTGATGGATTAATGCCAAACGTCGTGAAATCAGTTCTTCCTTCATCAGGAACCTTTTCTTTGCTCTATGCATGCATGCATATTAGTGGTTTTAGATCACAATCATGTATCCTATGTTTTAGTACGAATGCGTATGCCTCGTATGCATGCATTTGTGGAAAAATCATATCCGATACAGACGATTCTATATAGGATCAAAATATTTACAAATAATACAACTATGCAGCCAAAGAAGAGAACGACGATGTACAGAGTGCAAATGTCGGAGTGTAGTAGGTATATAGGATCAAAATTTACTTTTATTTCTATTTTTACCCTCGTCGTCCATGATGTTACACTGACAGTGAAACTAGGATGCAAGAGAGTAAGTAAGGTGACTGTGTCATGTGTGACTGAGGGAGAGAGATAGAGAGGATATTAGGCCGGCTACGCGCATTTATCATTATTATAGGAGGAGCCGATGGGCCCATACTGCTGCGAGCGGTCTCCACCCAAGCCTCTTCCGGCCCAGGAGAGCGAGTGCTCTGCTGCCTAAGACTTGCTCACAGCCCTATCTCTATCTGCAAATTACTTAGGGTTTTTTATCCTACTCCCTCCGTCCCAGAAAAAAATAATGTTCTGTGATTTAAAATTTGTCCAAAAATGATGTTATGAGTTTTAGACATGGTGTTGGTCGACAAAAGAATCTGCCGACTCATGCATACCCAACAGATCCGGCGCCAAATTACCAATTGACATGTGCTACTGTTTGTTGCCTCCTGCGGATCTCTACATGCTTGCATGCAACACGTCTTAATTAGGAAGTACACCATATGATATCTCTTCTTTTAAGGAAATCATGTGTAACAAACTAAGGGTATTAGAGACATTTCTCTTCTCTACTCACTACGCCAGATTTGCACATCACTGCCGACATCATCACTGTCGGATTTGTGAGAACCGGCAGTGATGTACCTTCACTGCCGGTTATGAGCTTGAAAATAAAAAAATGATTGGGGCTGGGCTAAAACCGGCAGTGAAGGACAACATCACTGCCGGTTTGTGGCTTAAACCGGCAGTGTTTTGGCAGCCACTCATCACTGCCGGTTTAAGCTAAGAGCCGACAGTGATGATGCTCTATCACTGTCGGTTCTAGCCAAGAACCGACGGTGATAAGCCTACAACAAAAAAAAGGCTGCAGCCATCCTCTCCTTCCTCCTCTCTTCCATCTCGAGAACAGAGGCGCGCGTTCAGACCTTTCCCTCCATTGCTGCGGCTGCTCTTCACCATGAAGTTAGTGCTTGGATTTTGAAGAATGGCTTGATCCTTTTGCTTTAAGGTTAGTAACAAACATCCACTCCTTTGATTTTGTTGCTTAATTAGCTTCGTTTTGATGGCTACATTGCTTGATTCTCATTCTAGTTCTTTCTCCATTTCTAGAGAGCACTTTTCCAATTAGACATTTGTGCAAGGCTCAAATTGTGGTGAATCCATTATCCAAAAGGTTGGTGTCTATGAACACATTTAAATTCCTAGATAATTATTCCATGGTGGTCAAGATCATCATTGTTAGTATGTGATGCTATAATTAGTTCTTAGAAGTAGAGTAGAATAGTTGTTCTTCAATATTGTGCAATAATTATTTTTTACTACGATTTTCAATTTACAGGGCCAGGGCTACCAATTTCAATTTTTCAATAATTAGTGTACAATAATGTTTTCCGAAAATGGTACTTTCAAGCTACAATTGTTGTTCATGAAGCTCGCTTTCTTATTAATTCTTTATAATTATTGTCTCAGTATTTTTTTGTGCATAGATGGATCGAGAGGGGATGCATCTGTCCCGAACGGACAAGCGGTACATGCATGGCGTCAGCCAGTTTATCACCGATGCGAAAGCCCATGTTGGGAATGGGAACCCTGTCTTCTGCCCATGCAAAGATTGCAAGAATCATAGAAACTTTCGTCAAATTGTGTCTATACGATCGCACTTGATTACCAGGGGCTTCATGCCAAACTATACGATATGGACTATGCATGGCAAGGTTGGTGTGAATGTTCAGCAGGAAAACGATGATGATGTGGACATGCCTGACGTAGCCATCCATGATGCTGACATGGAACCCGGTGTCAACACGGAACCTATGCCCACAGTTAATAATGTGTTTAGGAACACGCTAGCCGACGACACCGAGGATAACGATGGCATTTCTCAGCTGCTATGTAATGTAGAGACCGGATGTCTTAGTGAAAGATAGCTGAGAAAGCTAGAGAAAATAAGACAAGATGGCAAAACACCATTGTATAGGAATTGTCCAATGAGCAAACTGGAAGCCAACATCATGCTGTTAGAGTTCAAATCGACAAACGGATTGAGCGATAAAGGCTTCAATCAGTTGTTAGGTATAATAAGGAAAATGCTCCCAAAAAAATGAGTTGCCAAAAAAGACATACTTGGCCAAGCAAATGATCTACCCCATCGGCCTCGAGGTTGAAAAAATCCACGCGTGTTCCAATGATTGCATATTGTACCATGGAGAAAAATACAAAGACTTGGACAAGTGCCCCAAGTGTGAAGCTCCACGGTACAAGGAAGGGCCATTAGATGAGGGTACCAAGACCAGAGGAGGTCCCGTAAAGGTTGTTTGGTATTTCCCTATAGCTCTCCGGGTGTATAGGTTGTTTGCATGTGCAAAGTTAGCCAAGCTGTTGCGCTGGCATGGTGAATTGCGTAAGAAAGATACAATGATGAGGCACCCCGCTGATGGGCATGATTGGAGGACTATTAATACTATGTTCTATAAGGACATCGGTGGAGAGGTAATAAGGCACCTTTGGTTTGCTTTGAGCACAGATGGGATGAATCCTTTTGACCAGGTTAGAAGCAATCATAGCACCTGGCCAGTGACGCTCTGTATATACAACCTTCCACCTTGGGTCTATATGAAGCGGTCGTACATCCAGATGCCACTACTGATCCAAGGGCCAAGATAGCCTGGGAATGACATCGATGTGTTTCTAGAACTAGTGATCAATGAACTAGTGGAGATGTTTGAAAAGGGTGTGCCAGATGTTTGGGACGAGTACAAAAAGGAACATGTCACGATCAAGGGAGTACTTATTGCTACAATCACCGACCTGCCAGGTCGAGGTTCGTTGTCCGGAGAGAAGACAAAAGGCTATACTGGATGTGTCGAGTACATGGACGACACCGATGCGGTAAATCTGCCAAATAACTCAAAGATAGTTTATATGGGACACCGTAGGTTCCTACCTAAGGATTACCCTTACCGCAGGAACAGAAAAGATTTCAATGGTGCTATTGAGAAACGCTTAGCTCCAAAATATCGAGACGGGCCTGCGATACTTCGAGAACTCAACAAACTAGAGGTTGTCCTTGGGAAGGGGGACAATGTAGTAGCAGCGCCTGATGGGAGCGTTTGGAAGAAAAAATTGGTTTTCTGGAAACTACCTTACTGGCCATTTCTGAGTGTACGCCGCTGTCTTGATTCCATGCACATCACTAAAAACGTGTGCGCTAACACTCTTAACACCTTGATGGACATCGGGGGGACATCGAAGGATTCACTAGCCACACGCCTGGACATGCAACACCTGGGAATCAGGAAGGAGCTGCATCCCGTGGAGCTAGAGAATGGCTAGTTCGAACTTCCAGTTGCGTCATGGACATTGAACAAGGAAGAAAAGTGTGCGCTTATTTCTTTCTTCAATGAGCTCAAAGTCTCGACGGGCTACTGTGCGAACCCGAAGAGGCTAGTGAACATGAGAGAACTCAAGTTCAACTATGGCCCTATGAAGGCCCATGACTATCATGTCATTATGACTCAGCTGCTCCCTGTTGCCCTATGTGGTATCCTCCCCCAAAGGTCCGTGCCCCAATCATAAAGCTTTGCTCGTTCTTCAACGCGATCTCAAAAAAGGTCATTGATGTGTCCACGCTAGAGCAGCTGTAGCGGGACATAGCCGAAACTCTCGTTAGGCTTGAGATGCATTTCCCGCTGACTTACTTTGATATCTCATTGCATTTGCTCATTCATCTTGTTGACCAAATTAGAGCCCTTGGCCCAATATACCTGCATCAGATGTTTCCTTTCAAAAGATTGATGAAAGTTTTTAGGAGGTATGTTAGGAATAGATTCAGGTTAGAAGGGGGCATGGTTGAAGGATGGTCAATGGAGGAGGCCATTGAGTTCTGCACATATTATCTGGACATCAAAAGGGCCAGAGTTCTAGAATCTCGTCATGAGGAAAGACTACGTGGCAAAGGAACGATCAGGGAGAAATTTGTTATAGTAGATGACCCTGTTTCTTTCAGATAGGCATAGTTCGCTGTTCTCCAGCAAGCTGAGGGTGTGATGCCATACATTGACGAGCACAAGCAATCGTTGCAAACTCTGTATCTGAGTAGGTCATAGGCTTGGCTGGATAAAAAAATATAAGGAGGAATTTATCAGCTGGTTGCGACGTCGCTTGCTTGGAATAAAGTTAGGTAATCAACTGGATGCCTTAGCCAAGGGGCCTTCGAGTACATATCTTAAGTACCAAGGGTATGAGATCAATGGATTCACATTTTACATAAAAAAACAAGATGGAAAGAGCACATACCAAAATTGTGGTGTTCGTTTTGATGCTCACGACGAGAACGACAACGTGCATGCGACATACTATGGTTTCATAGAGGAGATATGGGAGCTAGCCTATGGTCCGTTGAAGGCAGCTCTTTTTCACTGCCAGTGGGTCTGGCTCGAGGAAATCAACACTGACAGTGAAGGGTTCACTACCATTGATCTCACTAAGACCGCATACAGAGACGACCTCTTTATCCTTGCAAGAGATGTTATGCAAGTCTTCTATGCAGGGGTAAACAAGACAAAAGAAAGGCTAAAAGTAGTCCTAGAAGAGAAAAGGAAGATTATCGGTGTCGATGGAGTGACGGACGAAGAAGATTACAGGGGCTATCAGAAAATACATCCATTTGGGGTGAACGTACCCCTACCTATCCTTTAAGAGGGTGACGAACCTGCTTGCGTACGAATTGATCACAATGAGGCCCTCATTGTTGATGCACCTAAAGATAGTTAGATTATTGTTAACTATGTAATCATTATGCAGACATTGTATCAGTAATTCACACTGAATATTTAATTTATATTTTGTGTGCATCTCTACAATTTAATTATTGACTATGTAATCAAATATTAAGATGATGTTCACAAACACTATTATTTGATAATTATAGACCACTAATTAATTATCATAGAATTAAATAATCAAGGCATAAATTTTTGTGTTATTTTAGAATATAAACTAACTGCATTATTTCTATTAATAAATAAATAAAGAAAAGTAAACTAACTGAACTCCCTATCCTATCTCAGCGGTTAAGGCCGCGCACTCTGTACTCTGAGACCCTCGCTCGAATCCCAGGCGGACCAAACTTTTTTGATTTTGCATTTATTATTTAGTAGTGCATTACGATGGGATAAAAGAAAAAAATAAAACCATTCTAACCGAACTCCCTATCCTAACTCAGCGGTTCAAACTTTTTATATTTTTTACAAAAAGGCTGCGATGGCAGGCCGCGCACTCTCAACTCTGTGACCCGCGCTCGAATCTTAGGCGGGCCAAACTTTTTATATTTTTTACAAAAAGGTTGCGATGGCAGGCTCTAAACCGATAGTGTTTTTATATTGTTTTACTAAAAGATGGCGGCAGGGCCCTTCACTGCCGGTTTTTGTTTTAAAACCGGCAGTGATAGCTTCTATCACTGTCGGTTTTTAAACTAAAACCAACAGTGATGTGTAGATGCTCCTCACATGCCAAGTGTGCTCCCATGACCACAACAATTGGAACACTGCTTCCACCTACCCCGACAACTTTAGTTCAGAAATAAAAATGTACCACGACTACTAGCCCCTATAAAATGGCCCTCAGCCAGGAGCTAGCCTCTCCATGCATATTGGTTTCAGCCAGGCCTTATCAGCCATGATACAATGTTTTCCTCTCACAACAAACCACATATATCGTTATGCATCATAGTCCACCAAAATGGTGCACACATGAGGTACTAGAAGAATGCTACTGAAGATAGAGCAACGCCGAAGATTAGAGATGCCACAAGGTTCACAGAGCCATCCGCTGTGGTGCGCTCTGGACTGTATGTCTAGAGAGACCTGGTGTGCTCTCAGCAATTTCCTGTCCTAGAGCAGCATTGGTTCATCGGTGCGGTGCTGAGCTGAATCCGATGTGCTCTGGACTATAACAAAAAAAAGGCCATGTACAGCAGAGGCATGGATTCATTGATGCCACCTTATCATCTCTAACCGGTATAGCTCGTAGACCACCTTAGTGTTGTTGTTTGACCCTAGTTGGTGCTAGAAGAATGCTACTGAGGTGGTTAAATTATAATGTGTTGATACACATTGATGGTAACATTGACAAGTACGCAAATATGTCTTTGTTATCGTATATGAAATTTTAGTGTAAGGTCTTTGTTATCATATATGTAACTTATTTCTAATTTTTTGTAATTTTTTGATGTATTTCATTACTATCTAAATAAATATACCGCTCTTGTTAAAACTTTCCCATTGTAGTATCTAAATAAATATATCCTTTACATATATGCACCTTCACTGTCGGTTCTATTTAGAAACCGGCAGTGATAGCCACCTTCACTGTTGGTTCTATTTAGAAACCGGCAGTGATAGCCACCTTCACTGTTGGTTCTATTTAAAAACCGACAGTGATGTCCATGCCCCCCTATATAAAACAAATTGCCGGCCATATACATCGATCCCACCCACCCACGAACTCTCTCAGTCTCATTTCTCATGTTTCACTCTCACTTCTCAAGACATCCACTCTCTCTACATGATTTGGTCATGGCTCCTGCATTTTTCAATGGTATTGATATGTTGTCTTCTCCAATATTGTATCTATATTCATTTGATCTATATTTATATTCATGTTTCTTTACATTCTACATTTATATATATTCTTATTCCTTGCATTCAATCTATATTTAATTATGTTGCTACATTTTACTTGGAAGAATTGTTTTGTGCATATATTTTATGTTCATATTTTTTTGCATTTTATCGATCAGGTGGTATGAACAACGGACCTCCCCCGCCACAAGAACTAGGTTTCCACCCTAGCGATGAGCCATTCGCTCCTAATGTGGCCATTCCACGATTCCCTGTTCCAGCTATTGTATGAAATATTTTCCAACATCTTTTGTTTTTTATGCTAACAAATAAGTGTAATTAGTTTAATATCATTGTTGCATGTATATATGTCACAGACTATATCCCCAATAGATTGGCTATGAACAGCACTTAGCTGGTTCTTTATCTCGGACATCGTCGAGAACACGACATCTAATGCATGTGGTCGGCTATGGACATGTGAACTCTATTTTTTCATCCCTGTGAGGAGTTCAAATCATCGGAACCATATGCACGGGATGGGAATACAGAGCCCGGACGTGATAAGTCCCCAATTAAGTGTCGTGCGCATCTGTTTAGAGGCACTTCAACGTATTTGCTACGATGTGCCTGATTTCTCGCACTTCAAGGCACTTGCTTTGAATGCTGGTGATATCCCCATCCCGCAAGCAAGCGAATGGTTTGCAAGTTACAACCATGCGGATGCGGTAAAATGGTCACTTATACTTGAGTCATGGTTATTTGTTGTTTATTATTGTAATAACATTCTCTAATTTTTTTCTCCGCATGTAGATTGCGCTACAGGACCTTACCTATGCTGCATGTGGCTTGTGGGCCGTTCTAGACCAAGCTACGGAGCAACTCGGGTATGATTGGGACTTCTATAATGGAAACCTCGGCCAACTCACTATAGAAGGATGCCAGTACTATATAAGGATTAATAACAGGGGTAGTGGTTGTTTAGTAGGTTACATCTATGGCCGACCATTCTTTCGGTATTATGAGGCACGAGAGAGTGCACTCATACGGGCATTGGACTTCATCGATACAAGCGGATACATAATCCGTGACATCAATTACCATATATGGCTACAGAGGCATGTTAGTGTGCATGGCCCGATCGATCCCGGTAGTGATTCCGATAGTAATTAAAGTTTATTTAGCTAGGTTTTCAAGGTCGTAGTTTATGTGGGTTCTAATTTTAATATGTACGGCTTTGTGTGTTTATTATTGTCATGCGTGTAATTCGTGTAACATTTGTTGCGTTATTAGAAATATACATTCTGGTGTTGTATTGGTCTCAAAATTATTCTCAGGCCTGCACATGCCACGTGTGAAGGAAACACCAAGTTTGGGATTTTCCGGAGATGGTTTGCTACTTTCTGAGGTTTAATTGAATTTCCACGCGACGAGACCGTTTAATTATAGGTTGAAATGAGTGTACCCACGAAAAGATCCAGAATGGTGCCAAATGTTTACACAGGATCTAATGTGCCCTAAGGATAAGAATTTTGTGGAGGTGGATGAAAAAATCTATTGGGTCCAAGATGAAATTCACCCTCTTTTGTTTCATTCAGCACACAAAAAATATAATTAATAAAAAATGATTAGAAAAACCTAAGATCCTGTGTGGGATCTTAATTTGGGTGTACAAGCTTGCCAAAAAAAATTCAAGTCATTTCGACATAGGCGGAGTATACATGCTTTACAGAGGTACATGTGCCCTTTCATCGAACCATGACTATACACATAGGTTATCAATGTTTATGTGGTTCATATGCATTCTGGTGTTGTATTGGTCTCAAAATTATTCTCAGGTTTGCACGTGACACATGCGAAGGGAACACCGAGTTTGGGATTTTTCGGAGATGGTTTGCTACTTTCTGAGGTTTAATTGAATTTCCGCGCGACGAGACCGTTTAATTATAGCTTCAACTGAGTCTACCCACGAAAAGATCTAGAATAGTGTCAAACTTTTACACAGGATCTAATGTACCCTAGGGATAAGAATTTTGTGGAGGT
This sequence comes from Miscanthus floridulus, assembly GCF_019320115.1. NCBI lineage: Eukaryota > Viridiplantae > Streptophyta > Magnoliopsida > Poales > Poaceae > Miscanthus > Miscanthus floridulus. The sequence goes on from NC_089586.1 coordinate 11,775,497, forward strand.
GGATGAAAAAATCTATTAGGTCCAAGATAAAATTCACCCTCTTTTGTCTCATTCAGCACACAGAAAAATATAATTAATAAAAAAAATAATTAGAAAAACCTAAGATCCTGTGTGGGATCTTAATTTGGGTGTACAAGCTTGCCAAAAACATTTCAAGCCATTTCAACATAGGAATACATATGCTTCTATTTATTCAGTATATAAAAGAATTTTTTAATATATATAAACATCACTGTCGGTTTCAAAAAAAAACCGGCAGTGATGAGAAAAAATCGACTGTGATGCTTGTTATCACTATCGGTTTATTTTAAAAACCGGTAGTGATATATAAAAAATTAAAAAATAATTGTGCTAGCCCTCGGGTCTCGGGCTACAGAGTTCAGACACTTAACCGCTGTGCTAGTATAGGATGTGTGCTAAGGTTTATTTATTTTATCCTTTTGACCTTTAGACCGCTTAATAAATTATAAAATTAAACCAAAAAAATTGGGCCGCCCGGGATTCGAACACGGGTATCGGGGGCTAAGTTGCGGGGTCTTAACCGTTGAGCCAGTAGGAGGTATTCGAAAGAAGTGGAAAAGATAAGTTACTTATTCTGTAACCCCTACATGGAAATCACTGTCGATTTAAAGAATGGCCCGACAGTGATGTCTAGAAGTGCAACAGTCCTATTGGCCCCCTCCATCTCTGGTACGTAGCATATCATATACTACGGTCTTCGTGACAACGAGACAACGACCAAGATGCATCGCCACATACAATCCAAGGGACGATGTAAGCAAAACGAGGTCATACAATGCAACATCCAATATGTAAGCAAATAAAACGAGGTCATGCAATGCAAGTATCAACCCAATTGCAAGGTGATGATGATCAAACAAAGGATTCGACGACATGGTTTTTTTCAGCACCAGTAAATTATTACATCGACCTAAGACATTGATTAATCACTAGTGCTACTAATTACTGCCGGTGCTGCCGCATGCGTCGTCCCCCTGCTGCCGGTGCTCCTCTTTGCACTTCTTTCGTCGCTCAACCTAGCGCCGGCGCCGTTCCGCGTCCATTGTGAGACGCCGCTCGGTCTCCTCCTCCTTGCGGTGGTGCTCCTTGCGGCGGCGCTCCTCCTCCTCGCTGCGGTGCTCCTCCTCCTTGGAGATCTCGACGACGCGCTTCAGGATGCAGTCGTCGGTCTCCTTCTGTGTGATGGCATAGAGGTGCCGGTCCTCCTCCTCCTTTCGAGCCATCTCCAACGAGTTGAAGACAACCTCCTCCACCAGAAGAGGTTCCGGTTCCTCCTCCAATGTGGTCTCACGGTCCAGATCATCCTCGAGGTTCACCTCGAGGTCCGATTCAAACGACGGCGTCGGTGGAGCTGCCATCAGGGGGCGACGTGAGGACGACGGGTTCAGCATCACCCATGTTGTCTTCAAGCAGCGAGGCATTGTGGCGACGGGTCGAGGGCCGGGGCGTGGTGTGCGTGGGAAGGGTGCTTCGCTTTCTTGACGCGCGGTGGTGCAATGGCGGCCGACTGTGCATGGGGGACTGGCTTATATATATAGGCGTGGAACTAATCACGATGCAATAACTCGCACCCCTCGAAAGACGGAGCATGCCTACATTGGGAACTGGCGCGAGCAGCCGATGGACTCCTGGGTAAATGCGGCGTCTCTTCATGGGGAACTAAAGGGCTACGACCAGTCCAAGGACCAAGTAAAACAGCGGCTCTTCATGGAAACCGCGCGACCAGCGTGGCCAGGGAGTTGAAGGGCCTACGTGCAAAGCAGGGACAGATAATCACTCAAAGGAATAAATTATTTCAAACTTTCCGAAATCAGGTGATAGCTCAATGGTTTGTGCGCTGCTTTGTAACTTGTAGGCTTCGGTTCGATTCAGGGATGCAACACATTTATTTTATCTTTTTGACCTTTAGACTGCTTAATAAATTATAAAATTAAACCAAAAAATTGGGCCGCCCAGGATTCGAACACGGGTATCGGGGGCTAAGTTGCGGGGTCTTAACCATTGAGCAAGTAGGAGGTATTCAAAAGAAGTGGAAAAGATAAGTTACTAATGTCGTAACCGCTACATGGAAATCACTGCCAGTTTATAGAATGGCCCGGCAGTGATGTACCACCATCACTATCGGTTCCTACTTACAACCGGCAGTGATGTACCACCATCACTGATAAATTATAAAATTAAACCCAAAAAATTGGGCCGCCCGAGATTAAAACACGGGTATTAGGGGCTAAGTTGCGGGGTCTTAACCGTTGAGCCAGTAGGAGGTATTAGAAAGAAGTGGAAAAGATAAGTTACTTATGCTGTAACCGCTACACGGAAATTATTGCCGGTTGAAAGAATGGCCCGGCAGTGATGTACCACCATCACTGTCGGTTCCTACTTACTATCGATAGTGATGTGCCACCATCACTGTCGATTTCTAATTAGAACCGGCAGTGATGAGGTCTGGTATAAAAGGCCACCACGGGTTGAAATTATCCAAATTTCAACCCCACGCCAACCGTTCCCCGTGCTCATCTTCTTCAACGGCGACGCCCGTGCATCGCCCCACACCGGAGCACCCGTCCACCGTCCCCCGCGCTGCTGTTCCTAGCCCCACGCTCCTCTTCTTCGACGTCGAGGCCCGTGCACCACCCCACGTTGGAGCAACCGTCCACCGCCCCCCGCGCTGCCGTTCCTAGCCCCGCGCTCCTCTTCTTCGATGCCGAAGCCCGTGCACCGCCCCACGCCGGAGCACTCCCCACGCCGTCCACCGCCCGATGCCAGAGCACCACCGAGGCCTTCAGGAACGTGCGCGGATAGCTGCTTTCCCACCCCCATGGTGAGTGCGTGGCTCACTGCCCGCTAAGTGTTAGATGAAATGCCCCACGGTTGTTGTCTTCCCAATAGCAGCCGATTCCTATTCGATTGAGTTACATGCTGTTACTCCTTGGTTTAGTTATCCTTATATGTACATGATGTTACATAAACCAGTTAGTTTTTCCCTGAAGAGATTATGCTACCTACTGATTTAGAGAGGACCTAGTAATCATGGCCCTAAACTGTTTAAGAACCATTGGTGTTATTTGCATGTTGTCGCAACAAGTTATTCCCTCGAGTCACAACTAAGTGACCTTTTGCGCTTTGTGTAGTCTAAGTATTTAAACATTGATCATCAACACCTCTTGACATAGTTAGATTGAATATGTGACAATGATATGAGCATATCTATCTTGAATAGTAGTTGCATAATGCTATGATATCTCTGTACTTTGTAATTATTGCAAGCAATGGAAACTAGCAGTCAAAGGTACATGTTAATGACTGTGGACGTCTTATTTGTGACGGTAGGGAGTGTTCTGTTTGTGTAAGAGTTAGATAAGAATTTCTTCTCTTGCTTAAATATATTTAGTTTGGAATGTCGAGGATAAAGAACATTAAATAGATTTAGTTTGGCCATATAACTTGAATAATAACTCTTGTTCAGTGAGTTACCATTATCACTTACCACATGCCTAATTTACTTAAATGTATTGGCAACCATGGCATGGTTTGTAGTGCATGTTGGTCACATGCCTGAGATTTATCGAACCTAGGAAGATTGCTATGCTCAAGTCAATCGCTACCCTGGTAATTTGCACAAAAAATACAACACAGAAGCTGAAGCTTTGAGGGCCTACTATAGTCATCCGGCCTACCTTGCAAACCATGGGCAATCAGCCTACTATGGTCCAATGAATGCAAACCATGGCCATTAATGGAGACGGGGATCCCGATCTTCCGTTAGGTGATGGTAACTATTGTTGTGGCGGATAATGACACACCGATCCGGCTTCAGATCAAAAGATCGAACCCTGCAATCTTAGCACAACAGCTCCTCTGGTTATCTACCAAGTCATGGACCAGGTTGACCTCGCCAAGAAGGCTAATCCCTGCCTGCTCAACGAAGAACACAAGCAAGAAGAAGAAAGAACGCAACCAAATTGCAGATGAATGATTATCTCACGAAGTTGGGGTCTCGCAAACTGATGAACGGCGAAACTGTTCTTGACAGAATAATCTAAGCAAAACCCGAACCCTAATGGAGGGGCGGTGGTGGTTTATGAAGACTCTAGGGTCGTGCAAGACCCCTGGACGCGCCTCTAATGGGCCCAAACTCGATACATGGTCCAACGGACCAAAAGACGGTGTTGCAGCACCCTGGCAGATTCTGGACGCTTACTTGTTTCAACGATTCCCATTGATTCCGAATAGCTTTTGATGTGAAACCACTTGGATTGGCTTCCTTATCAAATTAGCTTTCTATCCATATGTGGATCATCGAAAATGGAGTCCGGATGCATCCTAGGTGACCAGTTTAAGGCAGACTAGTCCTAGAGGCCGAGACAGACTCAAATTCTTGTTGGACTGGGCCTCCGGCTTGTGTTGGACGTCCTTGCTGGTCATCATCACCTCCACCACTTCCCCTAAGTCCTTCATGACCCTCTCCAATGTTCCTAAGCAAGATAACATCATTAGGTAGTAGTCTATTCTCAAAAGTATGAAAAGTATCGCTTAAGAACGAGCTCACCTCTAAATTGAGTTGTCGCTTTCGAGCCCGGGTCATTGGACCTTGCATGACGGTTGGAGGATCAGCGGGTACCTCTAAAGAAGTGATGTCCTCATCATCCTCCCCCTCTTGAATTGGAGTCATCCTCGACTCAATCTCATCTTCTTCTCCTAAATAAGGTTTCAAATCTGCAATGTTAAAGGTGGGACTAACCCCGAACTCGGGTGGCAATTCAAGTTTGTAGGCATTATCATTTATTTTCTCAATGATCTTATAAGGACCAGCTGCTCTTGGCATTAATTTAGACTTACGCAGCTCAGGAAATCTATCTTTTCTCAAATGTAACCAAACCAAATCACCCGGTTCAAGTTTCATCTCTTTTCTACCTTTACTACCAGCAATTCTATACTTTTCATTCATTCTTTCAATATTTGCTTTAGTTGTTTCATGCAACTTACAAATAAAATCAGCACGCTCTCTAGCATCACTATGTATTCTCTTAGTGGTAGATAAAGGCAAAAGATCAATAGGAGCACGGGGGTTAAAACCATACACTACCTGAAAAGGACTTACCTTGGTGGTGGAATGTTCCGCCCTGTTATACGCAAACTCCACATGCGGAAAACACTCTTCCCACATCTTCAAATTGTGCTTCAAAATGGCTCTCAACATGGTGGACAATGTTCGATTCACAACCTCAGTTTGCCCATCAGTTTGGGGATGACATGTTGCAGAAAACAGCAGCTTGGTTCCCAATTTATTCCACAACGTGCGCCAAAAATGACTCAAGAATTTTGCATCGTGATCTGAAACAATAGTAGAAGGCATACCATGCAAGCGAATGATTTCTTGAAAGAAAAGGTCAACAATATGAACAGCATCGTCGCTCTTATGACAAGGAATAAAATGTGTCATCTTAGAAAAACGATCAACCACCGCAAAAATACTATCCCTCCCCCTCTTAGTCCTTGGCAAACCCAACACAAAATCCATAGATATATCAGCCCAAGGAGTAGAAGGAATAGGAAGAGGCATATACAAACCATGTGGATTCAACCGCGACTTAGCTTTTTGATATGTGGCACACCGAGCCACATACACCTCCTCCATCTTCTTGGCACCAAAATGTCCCATCAATCCGCCTCCATGTGCCTCCTACAACAACAAAAGACGAACGGAACCAACTAGAATGCATAGGCGGTTAGCTCTAAACAAAAACCCATCACTGATCATAAACTTATTCCATGTGCGTCCCTCTCTACAATTAAGCAACATATCCTTAAAATCAGGATCAAGCGCATATTGTTCTTTAATGGATTGAAGACCAAAAATCCAGCAATCAAGTTGGGACAGCAATGTATATCTTCTAGACAAAGCATCAACAATCACATTATCCTTCCCTTTCTTGTGTTTGATAATATAAGGAAAAGATTCAATAAATTCAACCCATTTAGCATGCCTACGATTCTGATTATTTTGAGAGCGAAGATACTTAAGCAATTCATGATCAGAATGAATAACAAATTCTTTAGGCCACAAATAATGACGCCACGTCTCTAAAGAACGAACAAGTGCATACAATTCTTTATCATATGTGGAATAATTAAGAATAGGACCATGCAATTTTTCACTAAAGTAAGCAACTGGTTTACCATCTTGCATCAAAACACCACCAATGCCAACTCCACTAGCATCACATTCTAGCTCAAAAGTCTTACCAAAATTTGGAAGTTGCAGCAATGGTGCGTGTGTAAGCTTGTCCTTCAAAGTGTCAAAGGACTCCTCTTGTGCCTCTCCCTAATGAAACACCACTCCTTTCTTCGTCAACTCATGCAATAGGGCAGCAATGGTGCTGAAATCTTTGACGGAGCAGCGGTAGAATCCTGCATGACCAAGAAAACTCCTCACCTGTGTGACAGTTTGAGGAACTGGCCAGCTCTTTATGGCTTCAATTTTCATCTCGTCCACCTCAATTCCCTATGGAGTTACAACATAGCTAAGAAAAGAAACTCGATCCGTGCAAAAGATGCACTTCTCAAGGTTACCAAATAGACGTGCATCACGTAAAGCATTAAAAACAGCACATAAGTGATCCATATGTTCATCAAAAGACTTGTTGTAAATCAATATATCATCAAAGTAAACTACCACAAAATGTCCAATAAAAGCTCTTAAAACCTCATTCATTAAACGCATGAAAGTGCTAGGTGCATTTGTCAAACCAAAAGGCATTACTAACCACTCATACAACCCAAATTTGGTTTTAAACGCAGTTTTCCATTCATCTCCAAGTTTCATTCTAATTTGGTGGTAGACACTTTGCAAGTCAATCTTAGTGAAAATTATAGAACCACACAACTCATCTAGCATGTAGTCTAGCCTAGGAATAGGATGATAGTACCAAATAGTAATATTATTGATGGCTCTACAATCAACACACATACGCCAAGTTCCATCTTTCTTAGGAACCAAAAGTACAGGAACAGCACAAGGACTAAGGCTTTCACGTACATACCTGTGGTCCAATAGGTCTTGGACTTGCCGTTGAATTTCCTTAGTCTCCTCAGGATTGGTTCGATAGGCAGCACGGTTGGGCAAGGTTGCTCCCGGAATCAAATCGATTTGATGCTCTATCCCTCTTATAGGTGGCAGCCCCGGGGGTATCTCAACTGGAAAAATGTCCTCATACTCCTACAAAAGGTTAGTGACAGCAGGAGGTACCGAGCTAACAATATCATCAAGCGAAAACATAGCTCATTTGTATACCAAAGCATAGCAAATATCATCATCAGAAATTTTAGCAAAGTCACATTTTGTTGCAAGCATAACACCACCCTTCAATTTAATCCCCTCAGCCTTAGAAATAGATGTAGACTTATCCTTCTTAGGTGGGAAAATAGAATTAGTAACTTGCTGATTTTCAGATTGAACATCATTCAAACTAGCAGCGTGTTCTCTATCAGCTTGTACAATTTGAGCAGGGGTCAAAGGTACCAAAGTAATTTTCTTTCCTTTATGCACAAAAGTGTATTCATTACGTCTACCATGGTGTGTAGCATCATTATCATGTTCCCAAGGATGACCCAATAAGAGTGAACAAGCTTGCATAGGTATCACATCACAATCAATAGAATCAGCATAAGAACCAATGGAAAATGAAACTCTGTAAGTTTGTGTTACATTTGCTTTACTAGAATCATTTAGCCACTGAATATGGTATGGATGTGGGTGTGGGCGTGTGGTCAAGCCAAGCTTCTTGACCAAATCAGAACTCACCAAATTGTTGCAGCTACCTCCATCAATAATGACACGTGCTCGACGGTCGTTGATGATGAAGAAAATCTGGAACAAGTTATGGCGTTGTATCTTCTCAGGTTGGTGGACTTGTGAGCTGAGCACCCTCTGTACAATGATGCTCCTATAGGAAGCCGTGGCCTTGTCACCAAGGACTTCGCCGCCCTCCTCATCTGCATCTTGGTCTTCTTCATGCTCAATGTCAGAGGTGCTAATGTAACCATCTTTTGTAGCAATATATGCCCGCTGACTTGGGTAGTCCTTCTACACATGGCCAATGCCATGGCAGCGGTGGCACTGAATACCCGAAGTGCATCTCATCGATGCAACAGATAAGGAACTCTTGGTAGGCACCTGCAAAGAATTTTTACCTGAATCTGAAGGTCATGCGGGAGGTGCCTTAGGTGTAGCGGAAACTCTAGAGGTTGCTGGTCGCCTGCTCGCTGGTGGAGGCGCCTAAAAAGTGGTTGGCTTGGTCAGCCCTGAAGATGGTGCCAAGCGTGGCGTGTATGTGCTAGTGCTGACCTTGCTCTTGCCCTATTGTTCACGCCCCTACAATTCCTTTTCTGCAAGCATAGCAAACTGAAACAACTGGTTGACAGTGTTAAATTCTTTATAATCAACAATGTCCTGAATCTCACGCCTCAAACCCGAATAAAAATGACAAATGGCATCTTTGTTTCCCTCCACAACACTACAGCGCATCAATCCCTTTTGGAGCTCACCATAGTAATCCTATACAGATTTATCTCCTTGTTCTAAATGCATCAATTTCTTACGCAAGTCTCTATGATAAGAAGGAGGAACAAAACGATCACGCATAGCTACCATAAGTTCTTCCCACGTACTAGGTAAAGCATTCTATGCAGCTAGCCCATTCCACCAAATAATGGCAAAATCCTTAAACTCACTAGTAGCTTGTCTAACTCTATGCTGCTCAGGTACAAGGTGGGCACTAAACTTTTGTTCTACCGTCATCTCCCAATCAAGATATCCCTCAGCATCATAATGACCCAAAAAAGATGGTATTGTGAACTTAATTTTAGCATAAGGATCATCGGGCACACGGTGATTATTACCTTGATGGTGGTGGTGGTGGACACCACCCATACCTGTCATGATGCGGCGAAGACGTTGTCGTAATCTCTCTTGTCGGAAAGCTGCTCGACCTATGTTCCTGTTGACATCATACACCGTGTCTTGACCATCGGTGTTGCTGCCGAAGACGTCGTTGTTGCCCGCCACAAAGGTTTCCAACTCAGTAACCTTGTCGGTTAGTGTGGAAATTCGCTTGTCTAATCTCTCCATGCAATTGCCAATGTTGAGTTCAATGAGTGCATCAGTGACGACCTTCCTGACGGTCTCATTCATCCTTTCTTGGGCATCCTCTACAACAGCTTGTAGTTGCTCTTGACTGACACACTCGTTGAAACCCTTAGGATTGTTATCTCTAGTCTGTTCACCTCCTGCCATTGAAAACACAAAAACAGGAACAAACGGTGAAAGTTATCCCTACCAAATGACTACGTAGTTGTAGTGGTGTCACTTTTCACAGCAAGTGGAAGCGTCTTACCAAGCTCTTACAAAGTTCTTACCAACACATGCAGTGGGCGGTACAACCGGCGACTGGTTCGTGATACCTGTGAGGCAGTGGTACCGAGATTGCAAGGCCCTATGTCTGTACTGATCTGAAGAGTTTGTGGAGCTTAGAAGGCACACAAAGAGTAATATGTATATCTGGCACACAAATTAGTAACAGAAAGTAATGATGAATTATAGTCCAAAGTACTTGTTCTCGTTGCTAGTCTAAAATGTTCCAAGTACCAAGTGTGTGACAAAAGTATGGTGGATATCAAGGTGATAGGTGTATGAAAAACAAGTATGGTGGATGGAAACAGCAACACAAATAAGGAACCAGACAGCACACGCTAACACAGCTCACTTTGGTCTTCTCTATGTGCTCCTCTAAATATTGTTCCTCTTTTGTCCCTCTCTTTTTTTTCTATTTTTTTGGTTGTCATTGTTTTTTGGGAAATTTCAACTTTTTTATTTTATTTTTTTGATATTTTTCCTTTACTTAGGAGCACAAAAGAAGTAACCACAGAAAATATGAGCTGAAACAAGTGAAAGACGTGGCCTGTGAAATTTTTAGAAAACTTGCTCAAAATCGACAAAAACTATGTGACCACAAAAAGAGGATCTTGTGACCACTTTTTGACCAATTTAAAATTTTCAAACCCCAGCAAGACAAGGATGGATGGATCCAAAAAAAATTTCTGATCGATTTTGATATATGGAACGTCAAAATTGGAGTTCGTATGCGAAAACTAGACCAGTTTTAAGAATTGGCTCCGAATTAGAGGACAAAGCGGGAACAATGTGCGCAAAACTGGTCACAACAGCAAAGATTTGATGGAAACGATGGGGAAAAACATACGAACAGGACTCTAACATGACCTAACCAGCAACAAGACCTCGACCAGGACACAAACTCAACACGACGGACTCTAAAACTGAAATATGCAAAGGCTATGGCGCGGAAGGTTCTAGGATAGGAAAAACGAGTATGGCACTGGACTATGGAACGAATGTGAACTCCTCAAAGTAGGGAATAAATGTGAACCTGACTGTATACCTTAGCTCTGATTACCACTTAATGGAGATGAGGATCCTGATCTTCTGTCAGGTGATGGTAACTATCGTTATGGCGGAGAATGACACACCGATCTGGCTTCAGATCGAAAGATCGAACCCTGCAATCTTAGCACCACAGCTCCTCTGGTTATCAACCAAGTCATGGACCAGGTTGACCTCCCAAGAAGGCTAATCCCTGCCTGTGCAATGAAGAACACAAGCAAGAATAGGAAAGAATGCAACCAAATTGCAGATGAATGATTATCTCACGAAGTTGGGGTCTCACAAACCGATGAATGGCGAAACTGTTCTTGACAGAATAATCTAAGCAAAACCCGAACCCTAATGGAGGGGTGGCAGTTGTTTATGAAGACTCTAGGGTCGTACAAGACCCCTGGATGCGCCCCTAATGGGCCCAAACTCGATACATGGTCCAATGGACCAAAAGACGGTGTCGCAGCACCCTGGCAGATTCTGGTTCGTGACTTGGTTGATAACCAGAGGAGCTATGGTGCTAAGATTGCAGGGTTCAATCTTTCGATCTGAAGCTGGATTGGTGTGTCATTCTCCACCACAACAATAGTTACCATCACCTGACGGAAGATCAGGATCCCCGTCTCCATTAGCCATCCGCTGGCATTGGAGATCGAAGAGAAGCCACCCGCCGGAGATGTGAAGATTAAGATAATTGCTCCTTGGTCTTGGAAAGATGTCATGCTTTTATTTATGGCTATGGTCATCGCTTTTCTTATTTGGAAGTTGATGTAGGCTTAGTTTCATAGAACAGTAGGTGGACTTTGTTGTATGTGGTCAATCAAACAATGAATTTGTTCTAGGTGAACATATGCTATTATTTGACTTTGTTGTATGTGGACTTATTATTAGACTTTGCATTAAACATATTATATATATATATGAACATATGCTATTAGTAGTTGTCCATGGCCAAAACTAACCACGATCGTGTCACAGCCATGACTCATCGTCGCCTGTTACCCCATCGCCGAACAACTGATCGGCAACAAGAAGCGGCTGGTATCGCTGGGATGAGAGAGCCACATGATCTAACAAATGGTGATGGTGTCAATCAGGTCGGTGAGAATGAGCAGCCATGGACCCCGTCTGGCCTGCTCGATCTGGGTCAAAATGACCAAGATGGCTAGGTAACTTTGGTATCATGTCACTATGTAGCCACACACGCTAATCAATTGAGAGGGTCATAGCTTACATGGTGTCTCTAGCAGGAGCCTCCAACGGCCGAGGAGCTAGAGGGTTCGGGTAGCAGAAAGGCCAGATCCAAGCAAGGCATGTCAAAGATTCCTATTGGTAGGAGTGCACACTGGCATATTACTGAGTTCGATGAATTCGAGGATCCACTCTCACCGCCTATAGCTTTGACCAAATACAAGACTATCTTAGGGTTACTTGTTAGGGACTTCATCCCGATTAAGTACAGGAAGTGGATTGGGAAAGATGATGACTGGTGGAGGTGTTGACACAAAATGTGACACACTGTGCCTCACACACAGCAAGCCGGAAAGCGTGGCTTCAATCGGGTCCCCGGGTGCTTCGTGATCTGGAAACATGCCAGTCAGTTTGACCTGAAAAAAACTAACAAGGGATAAAACAGTTAAATGCCAAACCGGAACATGTCGGGTGAGACCAGACAGTTCCATATATACGGCCCTGAAGCCACTTACAACGACATACAGCTATAGGAAGCTGTCTGCCAACAAGTTTATAAACCATTCAGCTAATCGTAAGATGAACACACGTAAAGATCCGATTGCCGAATGCATGTGCATGGGAAGACATGTTTGAACAAGTGAAATTAATTATGAGTTAATGCATAACCAAGCTCAGTAGTCCAGCCGAGTTGGGGTCCATGAAGAAGGAACATGCAAATAAATACGATTAAACTAATCTAAAACCGGCATCTGCCGCACGACACCTAGTTTCGTTAAAGCTTAAACGTAATTAACATGCATGAACCCACGACATGTGACAATCTAGATTAAAATAATTCAGCCATTATGAGCATGTTATCTATTTGCAAAGGTAATATGAGAAGCAATGATCATTGAAGCACGAATAAAACCATAAGAGAGGGCCAAACAATATCAATCTAGATTGGGCAGAAGTGTGTTACAAATATATAAAATATTTAAAACATGCAACACAGGATAACTTAATGAATCTATTTAGATTTTGCCGTATCTAATAGAGCCAATAACTGTCTTGCTTTCACTAAGCATATTGAGCAAACGCCTGCCGCACGGTATCTACTCATAAACAAAGCATAAGCAAAGACTTCTTGATTGTCAAGCAAAGATCCACCGCACGATCATTGAAAACAAACAAGACTACTTGCATCACGTCTAAATCCACCGCATGATACTAAACATGATAACAAGGTTGTCGGAACTTACGAAGGTCGACGGATCGATGACTCCTCTCGAAGAACTCGATGACATGACAAAAGGACTCAAAAGTTGGCACGGGGCCGGTTGTATTGATTTGGTTGTGAACCCCTATTACAATGGTCGAGGGTCCATATTTATACCCTAGACAAAACACGAGTCCTAAAAGACTACAATTTACAAAGGAACTCTTAAACAAACTTGGAAACTACGATTCCTTGCCCTAAACTCTCAGAGTCCTTTATTATTACAACTTTCATCTTTTCGATCGGCTTTGCCTGCCATCTTCTGCTTTCCCGAATGGAGTCACCACCTTCTGAAGTAACCGACTGCACAAGCATTTAGCCGACCGCTCGTTTTGTTTGCCGAATATCCTTCTTCCCGCATGCGGGTCCACCTATCATCCTCCAAAGTCGACCAAAATCTAGTGTTAACACATGCCCCCTCAATTTCGGGATAAAAGTTGTTTTATTCTGAAATTGACCACAAGCTCCTTCTTCCTCCTAGGTCAGCACCGTTCAACACTGCAGCTGCTGTCCAAAAAAATTCAAGCTTTCAGCGCAACCTCGGACCCACTTCGAATCTTCAATGGCGACCCAGGATGAAATTCCAGAGGTAAACTTCACTTATATTCGGCAATTTCCACTTGATCTTCCCGTTCTTCTTTTGGCTTATTCCTCTTTGATTTCAATCACCCTTTAAAGGAATACAAGAATCAGATTTTGATCCCTTATGCTGCCAACCCCGATTCCTATTTCCTCGGCCCAATGGGAAATCCTGACCCTTTTGAAATTATCGAGAAGGAAACCCAAAGAATCCCTTTCAAATCTGGGATCACCTTGCCAAACCGATGGCCAAACACGTTCAAGAATTGGCCATTTCCCCCAATCACTGGATGGCGAAATTGGTACAGGAGAATGCTGGAGAAAAGCAGCAGCCACTGGGAAAGTCAAGACATTAGTCATTGTCTGGAATTATCCTTAGCAGAAACACCCAGAAACGATTCCCTTTTGATAGCAGCTTCCCATTTTTGGTCTGACACCATTAATGCCTTCATCTTCGGCCATGGTATGATGACCATCACTCTAGCCGACGTGTTCATGATGATTGGCTTGAACGTGTCACTACCAGTATACCCTCATAAGTACAAGAGCAAAAGTAATCAAAGAGCCGTCAGCTCTGGATGTGGATGGGTCAAATACATCTAGAACTACATGAATGCATCTGGCACCATTTCTGACAAAGAGTTGAAAGCCTTCATGAATATGTGGCTATGCAGATTCATCTTCTGTGGAAAATCCAATGACCAACTCTGAATCACATGGTGATGGCTGAAGACTTAGCTGCAGGCACTCAGATCCCACTAGGCAAATATCTCTTAGGGTCTGTTTATCATATGATGCATCAGATTACTCTTCAGATGCGCCAAGGTGGAGAAATCTCTTGTGTGAATGGTCCCTGGTGGCTAATTCAAATGTGGCTCCAGCTATACATGCATCAGATAACCCCTGTGAGCCTCTTCAATCTAAGTTTTCCTTCAGTTAACTATGCTAAAGGTAGTACAGCAAAGGTTAAGGCTTGTCAGACTTATGGGGAAGCAGCATCATCTATCAGCATTGACATAGACATTGGTCATTTCTTCAAGCTGTTTTTCAAAGGATTCGGCAATGTACTCTGGTTCCCTTATAGAGAAAATGAAAATTTAACTTTGCCCTGCAAGTTTAACTATGAAATTGGTTGTTCAGGTTAAGAATCCACGGAGATCTTTAACTTCTTTATCAAACCTTGCACTTTGCCAGCCAAATTTCATCATGGGAGGTTAATGCAGTCCACCTATGAATTCTACTATCCAAATATGGTGGCTAGACAATTAGGATGTGGCCAGCTGCCTCTAAGATTCCTCTTCTCAACAATCATAAAGTCAAGGGAAGTAATAACAGAAAGAATGGAAGCCAAGAAAATCTTTGAATTAGGATGGGAATTGCCAACATACAAACCATCTCCATTTGGGCTAATAGATGTTGCTCATCCCTTCTTTGTCTCTTGGTGGCAAGAATGGCATGCTCATATCTTCAATATATCAGTTCATCCTTTATGCAAAAACTTGCAGCCCGATTTTACTTCTGATAGTGAGGTAATTTCATTATGCTCATCATTTCCTGCTCTTGAATTCACTTCTTATTTTAACATCTGGTTATGCACAGGATCTTGAGTCTACTCCCCCTGCCAAAGCAATCCAGTACTATTTAGCTGGTCCCAAGCCTGCTCTGTGGTTTGATGCTCCAAAATTAAAGGAATTCATGAAAATTCCTGCAACTTTGGATTCAGTACCTTTAAAGGCACTCATGAGAACTCCTGCTACTTCAGCTGCTGCATCTTCAAGAGGAAAAAGCAAAAGGAAAACACCTGAAAGTTTTCTCTTACCCAAGAAACCAAGGACCAAGAAAGCCAAATTATCTCTTAAGATATGAACCTTTTATTCTCTATCAGGTTAACAACCCCACTTAGCAGTAAACCTGACCACCTCTATATTCATTACTTCCATTGCAGCCACAAGTCGAAATTCCTAGACTAGGCAGCACCTCAGCAGCTGTAAAACCAACTCCTGAAGTTTCCACCGAAAATGAAGAAATCCATGACAGTGAAGCTTCAGAGACTCATGAGGCTGAAGGTTCAAAGGCTCATAAATCTGATGAGACTATAGGTAACATCGTTCAACCAATTCTCTTTTTTTTCTTTTTTTTAAATAACATCTATCCCTTATGCTCATTATCATTTACTTTATTGAGAATAGATGAAATCTTAGATGAACTGGTAAGGGAAACTTCTCCTGATCAAGCTCCAAACCCGTCCCTTCTGAACATTCAGCCAAGTCCTCCAGCAAGCCAGGGTATAACCCATCCTGATGATCAATCAGTTCAGCAGGTAATGCCTTATCTTACACTATATTTTAGCAAATTCACCCAATCGGCTAACACCTCCTTTCTTCTCTTTTCTTTTAGAAGAACATCACTAAACCGACCACCAGCTACTCCATCTCTATTGAGGACTACATCATTGAGAAAGGTGAAGAGATTACTTCTCAACAAACCTTATCGCTGGAAAATCAGGCTCGGCTAAAAGAGGTGATCATTCTGCTGAACAAGGATACCATTAGTCTGGTTCAGGATGCAGATCAGATAAGAGACCTCCTTGAACTCATTGATCAAGATATCCCTTCTGCTCTCAAGGCCCCCCTAGAATCTGCAGCCCATCTTGATGACCACTTTGCCATGGTGAGAAGGGCAACCAAGAACATATCTTCGAGGGCTACTTTGCAGAAGGATAGATCTTTGAAGAAGCTAGAGATTAAAGATCTTCACTCTCATATCTAGACTACAAGAAATTCCTTGACAACCTTGGAGCCTGAACTGAAAGCCATGGAGGATGAAAAAAGCAGACTAGAAGCTCAACTAGCCGAACTGAACGCCAAAATTCAGTCTCATAGGGCCCATATAGCTAATTTGCCGAAGAACATAGAAGCAGCTTCACTAAAGATAACTTCGGCCATCAAAGAAGATCAGCAAATCAAAACTAAGTTATCTAGCATCCAGAGTTCTGAAGATGAGGATCAGAAAGTGCTAGATAATGTTAGCCGAATCAGGACTGAAGCCATAGAGGCAATCAATCAGCTTCTGAACAAGTAGACATTGGGCTTGTAATAAACTTAAGTGTGATATCCTCTGTCCCTTGATTTAATCAACTTTATGTTTACATATTTTCATTCGTTTGAAAAAACAATCGGCCATTTTCCCTTAAATTTCTCGATTAGAATGTAGCCGATTGTCTCCGTTCTCCCGATAGCCGAACGAATCCTAATTTAAATGTTGTGAGGGTATAGCCGAACAATGTTGGCTCCAATAAATTAGGGAGATAGTCGAACGACACCCAACTTAATCCATGCCTGGCCCAGCCCAGTAGCGGTCCAGCTGAAAGGGAAAAACCCTACTCCATCGTTCGGCATTCTCGCCCCACGACTCTGTGGAATTCACCACGATTCTTCGCTCCGGCTTATAAATAGACCCTTCCGTTAGCCTTCATTGCTATCTCCATTTTAGCGTTCTCATACCTGTCTCCTCCACTTCCTTTGTTCGATTCATTCCAGAAGAAAACCCTAACCTCCACCAAAGCAAATGGCAAACAGCGGCGACCGTGGCAAGCGACCTGCCGACGGAGAGGCGGAAGGAAGCAGAGCATCGCGCTGCCGGCGCCGTGGGTACGAATCGGCTTTTTGCCCCCTTGTGATTTTCTCGTTCATCTCTTAGTTTCGATTTTTTTCTTCCTCATTCATCAGGATAAGGGTCATCAGCTCCAGCCAATATATCTCCTTCCTCCGGCGACAGCAGCTCAACCGGGAACTCTATCATCTGGCTCCTCTAGATCCTCCAGCTCTTCAAGCTCCTATCATCCCAATCCTTGGGGTCCGGCAGAACCAGCAGATGCACACCATCCATATTCTCACGAGGAAGCACTCAAGTTTCACCAGGAGAGGGACAAGGCCCAGGAGGAGCTAGGCGACGTCTCCAAGAAATTCGGCATTGAGCAAGCTGAATGGGAGGACCAGCGGAAGCAACTC
The DNA here is from genome assembly GCF_019320115.1 of Miscanthus floridulus. Classification (NCBI taxonomy): domain Eukaryota; kingdom Viridiplantae; phylum Streptophyta; class Magnoliopsida; order Poales; family Poaceae; genus Miscanthus; species Miscanthus floridulus. Next base: position 11,793,009 of record NC_089586.1, read on the forward strand.
TATGACGCCATCACCAGTTTGATACCTTCATTTGGTTTTATCATTCTGGCTTCCCCCGCTTGCTGACCCATTTTTTTCTTTTCTGCCCAGCTCTTTCTGCGGAGAACGATCGCCTGAAGGCGGCGGCGAACAAGGTTGCCGACAAGGTGAATGCCCAGGGGAATACATCCGAGGCACGCCTTGATGCTGTGGACGGCCGTGTTGATCAGGCTGTCATCCAAGGTGTGCACCTTGGTGTTTCTCTTGGGCTGGCGGCAATGACCTCCTGAACCAACGAAGACTACTCCTTCCAGCCAGTCGGCTTCACTGGAGGATGCCCGGACGAGATCGACGACATCGATGAGCGTCTGGAGGTCTACGATGATCATGTCGTCGCCCTTGCCGAGTCCACAAATCCCTAGTCCATCCTCAACAAGTTATTTGAGGAGTAGTTTGTATTAGGATGGACTTCTGTAAATAAACTTGTCTTTTGGAAGAATAGTTATTTCTTTGATTCTTTTCGGTAAAATTCTGGCTGCGACTGTTAGAAAAATGCTAAAAACACCCTGGTCTTGCATAAACATTCTTGTGCTAGAGGCGATGCAAACTGCATCGGCTATCTTGTGCTAAAGGCGATATGAACAATATCGGCTATTCTCAGTTTTATTTTTTAGGCTAAAGGCGATTTCCCCTTTATCGGCTTTTCTGATCTACGTTCATGAACCAACCTCAACACTGGGGTAATATTTCTTAAGAAATCTTCCATTGATAGCTCTGGTAAACTCCTCCCCAAATAAAGTCTTCAATATGTATGCATTGCCAGGTACATATTCTACTATTCGGAAAGGACCTTCCCAATTTGGAGACCATTTGCCAAACGCTCTATCCTTTGTTCCAACTAGCAATATAGTTTTCCAAACCAAGTCTCCTTCTACAAATTGCTTCAGCCTAACCCTTTTGTTATAATACTTGGCAACGCGTATTTTATTTTTCTCAATATTTTTCAATGCCCTAAAAATTTGATTATAGCCAGCATTACCATCCATAAAACTAATGACTTCATAACCTGCTGCTGCATCTACTAGTAAATCGGCAACTGGCATTGGGTAACCATCCATGGGAGTGGCCTTATTAAGATTTCTGAAATCTATGCAAACCCTCATTTTTCTATTTTTCTTGTATACCGGTACTATATTTGAAATCCACTCTGCATACTTGCATGGCCGAATGAAGTTTGCTTCTATTAATCTTTCAACCTCCTTCTTCACATCGGCCAATACCTCCTCTTTGTATATCTTCCGTGGAGGTTGTTTGTAAGGATGAAATCCAGGTTTAATGGGTAATCGATGCTCAACAATGGAACGATCCAATCCAGGCATTTCCGTGTAATCCCAAGCAAAACAATCTTTAAACTCTTTCAACAGATCTATCAATTTTGATTTATATTCTGGGTCTAACTTTGCACTAATATACATCGGCCTTGGCTTAGAACCATCACCAACATCAATTTCTTCCAACTTATCAGCCGACATAAAACCATGTCCCAACTTTCCTTTGTTGCCATCGACAGGATTTCCCATTAAAAATTACTATGAGAGCCGACTGCTTGGATCGGCTGTTGGCCCTCGCTGAAAACATTTACAGGACCTTCTTTCCACACTTTTCTAGAGAAACAATCGATGCCTTCATATTCCCAGTAGGTAGATTCTGTGGCAGCAACACTTACCGAATCATCAGCATGTACAACTTCAACGTCATCTCCAATCCATTGAATGAGAATTTGATGCATGGTTGAAGGAATGCAGCAATTAGCATGGATCCAATCTCTGCCCAAGAGTAGACTATATGCCCCCTTGCCATCAATGACAAAAAAGGTAGTAATCAGAGTTTTCGACCCAATAGTCAGCTCGACATGGATAGCACCTCGGGTATCGGAAGGGTTGCCAGCAAAGTCTCTAAGCACCATGTCAGTTTTCAACAATTCTTCATTAGTCATCCCAAGCTTTCTGAAGGTAGTATAAGGCATGATATTGATATCAGCCCCTCCATCAACAAACATCTTAGTTAAAGGCTTGCCATTGACATATCCCTTTAAATAGAGTGGTCTCAAGTGACGATTCTTGATTGGTTTGTCAAAAACAGCCTGCTGTGTTAATACAAGTTGAGCCATCAAATCCTGACATTCACTTTCATCAAAATCAGAGTACACCTCTTCTTGGACATCTTGGCTTTCGGGAGCTATAAACTCTGATGGGAGGAAGAAAGCCATGCAAGCATCAGCCGAAGGACCAGATCCATCAGGCTTCTTCTTAGGATGCCATATTTGCTTTGTTTCGGTAACTTCCTGTTTCAACTCCCTATTCCTCAACCGTTGAACTCTTATTTTCTGACTTTTGCTCAGGCCTAGAGGACACCACTGTCCTTTTTGCCATACGTATCTATAGGAATCAGCTTCTTCATCATGCACCCTATCATGAATCCAACCTTGACCTGCAAATCTTTTCCTTTGCTGATTCTCAAAATCATCTATTTTTAAGCGCCGATCATCTTCAGAAACCTTCGTTCCAAGTTTTTCATAGATGGGACGGCGGTTGACTCGAGATTGCCTATACTCGGAGTACTGAGCACTACACTCCGGACAATTATTTCTAGCAAGCAACCTCAAGCCTTCATTCCAACAATGCCTAAAGAATGAACAACCCCAATGAGACTGCTCCTGTTCTGTCATGTATTCTTCTTGCTCCCTTCGGTATACCTCTTCCTCATACCTCCAGCATTCTTCCATAAACCATTGCTTCTTATAGTATTCCTTCTCTTGCTCTCTCTGCCACTTGTTTAGCAAAATACGTGATGTAACTCTGGGTTTGGAAGTTTGACCTTTCTCGGTTCGGCTATTCTGAAACCGAACTCATTGCTGCAGCTCTCTACTGGTGACTTGCCGATCCGGGTCAACAGCACCACTTTTCTTTGCTCTATTAGAAGTCAACACCTTCATCTTGCCTTTACCTTTGAGATCATTGGCAGAGACCATATTCACAGAGAAAGAAATCATATTTTGTGGAAAAGGCTGATCATCAATTCTCATCTTGCCATCAAACTTCAAATGTCCCTCTTGGATAGCTTTCTAGATTCGTATTCTGAACACTCGGCAATCATTGATAGAGTGAGAATTAGTGTTATGGAAGCCGCAATACTTTTTGTCTTTCACTCCTTCAGGACGTAGCATGGGATGTCCTTCTGGTAGCTTGATGCGTCCTTCCTTCATCAATAATGCAAAAAGCCTGTCTGCCTTAGTAACATCAAAATCATAGGTTCCCTTTTGTTGTTTCAACCAGCGTTGACTAATTTGAGTAGGCTCCTTTGCCCAATTCAACTCAGATGCAGCTATCTCATCTTCATCAATATACTCAGTCGCTTCCTCCAGAAAACCTTGATACACCTCATTAGTGGCATTGTTCTTCTAAAAGCGATTATCTCTCCTGAATCCTTGGGCTTGATTACTCATAGCTGCTAAACATTGTGCAAGTTGGCCAAGATCATCAAACTCCATGCCGAACAACTTCTCCCTGATATTCGGCAACATTCCTGCTATAGCTATTCCAGGTAGTTGATCATCTGGTAAATTCAGAGAATAACACATATTCTTGGTCTCCCTAAATCTACGAAGATATTCCAATGGTGTCTCATTTGTTCTCATCCTCAGACTCATGAGATCGACCAACTTCTTCTTATTAGTACCCGTGTAGAAATATGAATGAAACTTCTGCTCTAGCTCTGCCCACGTACCAATGGAATGAGCTGGTAAAGACGTGAACCACGTGAAAGCCGGTCCTATAAGAGACAAAGGAAAATATCGAATCCTCCAAGCTTCATCTGAAGCAGCTTCTCCAAGCTGCATTAAGTACCGACTGACATGCTCTATGGTACTAGTATCATCTTGACTAGAAAACTTGGTCAAATCTGTTGGAGGCTTCACCCTTGGAGGTAACACCACTCTATTGTACCACTCTGGATAAGGAGACTTGTATGAATAGGATTGATTTTTTGGCTTCAAGCCGAACTGATTCTGCATCATATCAGCCATCCTGTGCATCAAAACATCAATGCCTGAATCCTAATTTCCTTGTACTTGCACTCCAGAAGGCAATCCTGAAACACTCCTATACCCTGGATTTGGCACAGCATTGATAGCATTGTAATCAGTAAATTCTTGATACCCATCTCCATACATATTCTTCTGCAATCTGTTTGATGCTGGAGAAACTCTATAAGCTGAAGGTGGCACTTCTCCTGTGGTACCAAATGTTACCTGGCCATAGGTGGGATGTGATTGCTTTTTAGTGTGAGTCAATCCACCTATATTTGAAGTCGATGCTCCTTCTTTTCCAACAGGCTTCTCTTGATGCTTTGGAACATTGAAAAGTGTCGGTCCACTGAGTGGGCCAACATTTTCTTCAAAGTATTTATCAACCATTGGACCAAAAGTACTGATCATGATTGCCTAAAAGGTATTCAGAAAAGCTGTGTGATGGTTTGTCATGGTTTCTCCCATAGCTTTATAAACCAGGGCTGCCATCTTCTGAGCATCCTCCTCTTCAGTGTAATCAGTTTGATGTGGAAGAAGAACCCTTGGCATTGACTGCTTTTGAAACACTTTGTTGCTCTTGTTTTTGGAAAAAGACATCAAACACTTCCGTTGGTATTGCTCACATGCTTGTAGCACTAAATCCCTGTAATTATCTGGCAATTCTGCCATGCTCACATCCAGAACATGATCATTGTTGATCTCAGACGCCATCTTGAACTAACAGATTGTCCCACCGGGCATGCCAAAAAGTGTGTTGACACAAAATGTGACACACTGTGCCTCACACATAGCAAGCCAGAAAGCGTGGCTTCAATCGGGTCCCCGGGTGCTTCGTGATCCGGAAACGTGCCAGTCAGTTTGACCTGAAAAAAACTAACAAGGGATAAAACAGTTAAATGGCAAACCGGAACATATTGGGTGAGACCAGACAGTTCCATATATATGGCCCTGAAGCCACTTACAATGACATACAGCTATAGGAAGCTGTCTGCCAACAAGTTTATAAACCATTCAGCTAATCGTAAGATGAACACACGTAAAGATCCGATTGCTGAATGCATGTGCATGGGAAGACATGTTTGAACAAGTGAAATTAATTATGAGTTAATGCATAACCAAGCTCAGCAGTTCAGCCGAGTTGGGGTCCATGAAGAAGGAACATGCAAATAAACACGATTAAACTAATCTAAAACCTGCATCTGCCGCACGACACCTAGTTTCGTTAAAGCTTAAACGTAATTAACATGTATGAACCCACGACATGTGACAATCTAGATTAAAATAATTCAGCCATTATGAGCATGTTATCTATTTGCAAAGGTAATATGAGAAGCAATGATCATTGAAGCACGAATAAAACCATAAGAGAGGGCCGAACAATATCAATCTAGATTGGGCAGAAGTGTGTTACAAATATATAAAATATTTAAAACATGCAACACAGGATAACTTAATGAATCTATTTAGATTTTGCCGTATCTAATAGAGCCGATAACTGTCTTGCTTTCACTAAGCATATTGAGCAAACGCCTGCCGCACGGTATCTACTCATAAACAAAGCATAAGCAAAGACTTCTTGATTGTCAAGCAAAGATCCACCGCACGATCATTGAAAACAAACAAGACTACTTGCATCACGTCTAAATCCACCGCATGATACTAAACATGATAACAAGGTTGTCAGAACTTACGGAGGTCGACGGATCGATGACTCCTCTCGAAGAACTCAACGACACGACAAAAGGACTCGAAAGTTGGCACGGGGCCAGTTGTATTGATTTGGTTGTGAACCCCTATTACAATGGTCGAGGGTCCATATTTATACCCTAGACAAAACACGAGTCCTAAAAGACTACGATTTACAAAGGAACTCTTAAACAAACTTGGAAACTACGATTCCTTGCCCTAAACTCTCAGAGTCCTTTATTATTACAACTTTCATCTTTTTGATCGGCTTTGCCTGCCATCTTCTGCTTTCCCGAATGGAGTCACCACCTTCTGAAGTAACCGACTGCACAAGCATTTAGCCGACCGCTCGTTTTGTTTGCCGAATATCCTTCTTCCCGCATGCGGGTCCACCTGTCATCCTCCAAAGTTGACCAAAATCCAGTGTTAACAGGAGGGTTCCCGAAAGCGAGAAGGATTACATATGGGATGTCAAGATCCTAGAGTATTTTACTTTCCCAACCGAGTATGACAGGGAGTTAGTCAAGAAAAAAGCAAAAGAAATCATGGGGACATGCTTCAAGAATTTCAAGGGGACATTGTACAAGAATTTTGTCCTACAAAATAAAGAGCCAGATTTCGATGGTGGACAGTTTAGCAAGCAGAAGGACTTCTGGCAAGCTTTCAAGGAATATAGGTTATCCGAGGAGTACATAGAACTGAGTAGGAAGAATAAGGAGAATTCGCAGAAAGCAACGAATCCTCATCATCTCGACTCTCGTGGCTACACCAAAAAGATGACAGAATTTGAAGCAGAACTTCAAAAGATGGATCGCCTTGCTGAGGAAGGCATTCAGGTTGAGACCGCCGATTGGGAGCCCAAATCAGGATTATACTGTATGGGGAGAAATGTACGGCACGCCGAGGACAGGAGCTTTAGCTCCTCAAATCAACCCATGAGCGAACTCATCCAGAGGATCTCCCAGGTAACTGAGGAGGTGAGGCAAGGGACTCGCACTTCTAATAGGGAGAAAGACATGCTCACCCAAGCACTCAAAACCAAGGAACACCCTAGTCGCACTAGAGGAACCGGTGTTGTTCCTTGGAAGCTAGCATTCCCCCAAGAATCTAACACTTACTGGAGCCGCTCGAGGGGTAGAGCGGAACATGAGGCAGAGTATTTGAGGAGACTAAAAGAGATGCAAGATAGAATGGAAGCACAGATTGAGGCGACCGTTGAAGCGCGAGTCGAACAAATTTTGCTGTCTAAGGCGTCAGTAGTACCAAAAAACCCTACTCCTAGTGCCTTTAGCCCACAGTTTAGGGGTCGCAGCAGCTGCGGATCGACCCCGCTCGACGAAGATGAGGCAAATGTGCCTCATCCGGTGGACGACATCACTGAACCCATCAATGTCAGGTTGTACATTCATCAGGAATGGACAAAGGACAAGGCGGTGCTCGGCCAGGCCTGGCCTCCGGGAGACGGGACAATTAATGGCCACCTAATTCCACTGGGGTATGCTCGTGTCACCATTGACAGAATACTTGATAAGAAGTATAACAAGATACCCATTGAGTACCCCGTAGCGGAAGATAGGCCGAAACTTGGTCAAAACAAGGGCTCTCAAGTCACCTAGCGCAAGCGCTTCATTAAGCTTGACCATCAATTGTCCTCTGATGATGAGGACGGCTGTGAGTCTTCGCCCACCCACGATGATCACTAATCATCTCCCAATAGAGATCACTCCCCTCCTCACCTGGAGCCATCACCCCCGAGAAGATAGAGGTCACCTTCTATTCCTCCTCGTCCGACTCCATCTTCATTAGCCCAGAGAAAAGAGACTCCTCCTCCTCCTCCATCTTCATCAGCGCCGAGAAAATAGAATTCTCGTCGTCATCCTCCTCCTCCACCTCAGCCCAAAACAAGATCAAGGACATCCTCGCAGTCGCAGGAAAGGTCCTTAGATTCGGTCACTAATGCTTCCAAACTAGACCAACATAAAAGAAAAAGGTCGTTCAGTGGCAATATTACCACCTTGATGAAAGACAAATTTACAGCACACATCTCAAAGGAAGATTGTGTTAGTTTCTTCAATCTATGTGCCTCACTGCCTCCATTTTTGTTGAAGTCCAAATTCAAAAGGCAAACACAGAATAAATACGCTACAACAAGAGACGAAGAAATACACAATAAAGATTTAAGGAACATTATGAAGTTAGTCGAAGACAACCCTGATTTAACCATGGAAGAGGCCGCGAACATCTATTATGATGTACAAGGGACGGGAACACCGGCAATGAAGTATGAAAGGGGCAATCTTTTGGTTCCCGGTCATGAGTATAAAAATCTAACAACATATATGTGCCAGTTACATGAATATTACATGGCTCAAGCAACAGAGACGGACGACTTTGGTTTTGAGGTTATTATCCGTTCACCACATGTTTTCCAATATTCTGAAGAAGAGAAGTTCGATGTCGAGTGGGAGTGCTTGTTCTAGCTATACCAGAAACGCTCTCTCGATGTTCAAATGTTGATGCTGTGGACTATGTAAGTACCCTACACGCACGATATTACAATTAACTACTCTCTCGAGACACAAATTGTTAACTTTTGAGCACTTTCTATAATTTTATGTAGGTGTATAGTAAAATTTTGCATTCTAAAAAGCAAATGGGATTACATAGGCTTCTTAGACCCCATGCACGTCAATGAGAGGACATGTCTAGGCCTCTATGGATGTGACGTGGAAGACCTAAAACAGAGATTGATTGCTATTTTTGATGAATTCACGATGAAGAAGAAAACCCACATACTTCTAGCCTACAACTGCAAGTATGTGTTCTCGGCTTTTAATTTTATGCTTCTTTTTTCGTTAAGATTATTCGATAATTAGGATTCTGTGATTGCAGCAACCATTTCATCTTCATTTGTGTTAATCTTGCCAAAAATCTACTCGAGGTGTGGGACTCGAAGAAAAAACCATTTCATCATCTGGATGCACTAGTGGTAGTGCTGAATTAGTAAGCGATCCTAATAACTATTATTTTCTAATTACACATACCGCTTTCTAATGTTTCTCCTTTTAATGTTGCTTAGTGTCCGAAGAAGACATATTGGTGGGACGCCGGTCCCATTCAAGGTTGTCGAAATGGAGGGGAAGTACCTATCACAGCCAGCGAGAAACAATGAATGTAGGTTTTATGTAATGTGGGCAATGCTTCGCTACATCTATGGGAAATCAGAAGAAGCCGATAAGTTGGTGTGTATAATCTCCATTTCATTTATGTCTGTTAATAATTCAACAAAATGATTTACTGTTCCTCTTTGGATATCATCATTTTTGAATGACAGCGCAAGAAATTTAAGCACGAAAGGCTGCTAGACATGGAGATCACCGCACTACAATCGGAGCTGGCAAAATTCATCTTAGCCGAGGTATTGGAAAAAGATGGAGTATTTTCTATTGCACAATCCGTGAAGTACAAGGACCAGTATGGCCCAGAGCGGCTCGCCAGATTATTGTAGGAAGTCCGAGAAGCATGTGTGAAGTCCAAGAACATTTCTTTTTTATTTTGAGGGATCGAGATGTGGATAAGAACATTTGAATTGTAATCGTAACATTTGTAATGTTTAATATTGATGGACCTATGGTCTACGTAGCGTATATAAAGTGAAACACGATTCCATGAAAAAATATAAATTAAAATAAATTATAAAACAATAAAATACGAACGGGCCATCACCGTCGATTAGCAACAAACCGGCAGTGTTGTCGTAACCATCACTGCCGGTTAGAAGGAAACTGATAGTGTTGGCTTGCTCAACACTGCTGGCTTGAACCATGAACCGACACTGATAGTTATAAGAACATTGCTGGTTTGATCCATGAACCGACACTGATATTTACTACAACATTGCCGGTTTGATTCATGAACCGATAGTGTTGGCTTACTCAACACTACCGGCTTGAACCATGAACCGACACTGATAGTTATGAGAACACTACCGGTTTGATCCATGAACCGACACTGATATTTACTACAACACTGCCGGTTTGATCCATGAACCGATAGTGTAGGCTTGCTCAACACTGCTGGCTTGAGCCAAGAACCGACACTCTTGAAGCAACCATCACTGTCGGTTGGCACTACAAACCGGTAATGTTGTTCAACTGGACACTGCAGGGTGGAGCCAGGAACCAACACTGTTTCCTATAGATTAGTATCGGTTTTTAAGGACCGGCAGTGATGTCAACCCCCCATCACTGCCGGTATGCCACTGTCGGTTCAAAATCCGGCAGTGAAGTGGGTTTTTGAACCGGCAGTGATGTCTAGATCTGGGGTAGTGACTAGTCTGTCTGAAAATCTCATAACATCGCTCTTTTTGGGATGGAGGGTGTATGATCTAAAGTTTAGTTGAGTAATGTTGAGGACTAAAACTTAAGACCACTTTAGTTCACTTATATGATCTAAATTTTTTGTGAGGTTGGCTAAACTTTAGACGACGCTTTAGACCTACTGTTTGGAGCCTCAAGAGCTAAAGTAATATAAATTTACAATAACGATTAGAATAGGGTGCCCAGCCACCCCCATTCGCCCAGACGCACCCATTGACCCACTCCTTATCCACCACACTATCAAACATCAGCGTTCGACTCCACTGCAATGCCCCACCCACTTATCACCTTCTCTAGCGCAGGGTCGCTCGCCGTAAGTACCACAAGAGCTCGTTGCGGGTAGCACTACCACCTCCACCGCAAGGGCACCTCACCATAGTCCCGCAGGCAGCGCATGCGCTCGCCATAAGCAAGCGGCGCTACCACCTCCACCACAAGGGCGCCCCACCACGGTCCTCGCAAACAGACCATGCACTCGCCGTGGGCAATGCTAGCGCCTCCACTGCAGGAGCACCTCGCTGTGGGGCACCACACACCCTGTCTCTAGAGTCGAGCAGCCACATGCTAGGACCACGTAGCTGCCCGCCCGCTGGCTTTCCCCTCACCACTCTGCGGCATCGAGCTCCATGCAGGCATCGAGCTCCATGTCGACTCCATTTCTCGTCCAAGGAGCAAGTAGTTTTTGCGCTTGAAACCATATCTTCCAAGCATTTTAGATGTTTTACAAGTATGTTGCAAGTGCTTAGGATGTTGCATATGTTGCAATGGTTGTACACGTATGTTGCAAGCTTGTGTTCCAAATGTTTCATCTGTCTTTTCAGATGTATGTTGCTAGTGTGTTTACCTAGATGTTGTATATGTTTCACACATATGTTTGCAAGTATTTTATTTGGATGTTGTGTATGTTTATAATGGTTTCAAGCGTTTTTAGGCGTGTTTTCCAAGTGTTTCATATGCATGTTTCAAGTGTTTCATCTGTCTTCAGACATATGTTGCAAGTGTTGCATCTGCATGTTTCCAAAGTAGACCGGATGTTGCATCTTCCTCCTCAACTCAGTGTGTCCTCCTGGCGCTGGCTGGGCATCCAAACGACACCGAGACCAGGTCCCTCTGAACAAGAGGCGCTGCCCCCCTCCCCTCTTCTCGCTCGGGCAGCGCGGGTCCCGCATGGAGCCCAAAAGAGAGTGCAGGCTTGGGCATCCATCCGGATGTCCGGGCGCTAACACTACCGTAAATTTTACTAGCGAAACTTTAGACTAGGGGATCGAAAGAACGCCTTCCAATGAAAATGCATATTGCAGGCAAACTGATACTATCGAACAATATATAGTTTTGTTGAACACTGGTACAGAGACGACCTTTACTCCTAGTGGGGAACCCCCTCTAGTCCCGGTTCCCCACCCGGGAGCAAGCATCCGGGACTAAAGGGGGACCTTTAGTCCCGGTGGGTAACACCAACCGGGACTAAAGGTGCCTCCTGATATGCCACGAGGCCGGCACCCTTTAGTACCGGTTGGTAATACCAACCGGGACTAAAGGTTATTTTTTTTCTTTTTTCTTTTCTTTTCATTTTTTTGTTTTCTTTTCAAAATAGGTTTTCGAAGTCATATTAGTATGTTTCGGTTCAAGCACAATGAACGTATTAAATGACACAATTCAAGCATAGAACTATATATATATATGCATGCATGCATCATATATATATTTACATGCATGCATGCATATGTGTATTTTATAGTTGTTGTGATATAACAATTTTCCTCTCATCCTCTAACTTGGCTTCCATGGCAGTGTTGGGTCAAAGTAGAACTCGCCCTTGGAATCGATGACCTGGTCATTAAAAAATCTGGCTATAGACTCTTAAATTGCTTTGATCTAGTCTTGTCGTATGACCTTTTCCTCCAACCATCGAGCCTATAGGTTTGAATTAAAGGAAAATAAATTAATATATGTACATACATATATATATAAAGACATAGTAACACAATCAATAATAATAATTAAATGAATATATAGTGTATTTTGAACGTACTTTGAGTCTCTCTGTAGGAGTTCTTTGGGAGTTCTCCTTGATAAACTTGCAAACATAATAACCACAGTAGTTGTTCCCCTATTCCTGCCTCAGACACCACTTTACGAGAAAAAGATTTGTCATCCAATCTGATGATCCGGTGAAAGCTATATGTTTAATTAATAAAGATGATGCGATTTAGGGGACTTACTTTCAAAGGGATTACATTTAGTGGCGCTTTGCATTTTCCCATGTGTTGCTTCTCAATAAAGGTTTTCCAAATACTGCCCAATAAAAAATTTGCCACATCATTAGATATAGTTAATCATCATGTTTGTGTGTATATATAGTTGCTAGAGATACCGAAATTACCTCTGGATAATATTTATCATATCTTGGTAGTCTTGTTGTGGTTTTCTCATCGAGTCATAGATTATCAAGTGACTTTTCACCAAATCGATGTCCATCAATATCCAGTGATTGCTGCATGTGTTTATAGGATATAACGCATAACACTCATTAATTAACTAGAATCAACATATGAGCCATTAAGGATGATCGACATTATTAACACTCACTTGAAGTTGTAGGGAAAGAGTATATCCTTCTTGTGGCGTTGGTTCACTAAGAAGTTCATGATGTTACTCTCTGACTCAGACTTCCAATTAGGCTTTGGAGTAACTGGATCTTTGAATACTATATGGGGATCAACAAAACCAATTTCATTGCAGCCTTTCTTTCTGCACTCTGTCATTGTAAATCTGCATATATATATAGTACTTGTTAGGATAATTTATATGCATATACACACATATGATGAGTTTAATAATATATCAAAAGAATTATTACTTACAGGCAATAGCAGCTAATGATAACTTTGTCCAGAGAGGATAGGTGGCATAGTTGATGAAATTCTACAAAGTCAACATACATAACATCATCGCCATAGAGCCAATGTTCATCTCTAATTCTGACACCAACGCAGAAGTATCCACCGGTAGACGCCTGCATGTATCACTTATTTAGCAGGTACATTTGCATCCCTAGATCACCTAAGGCTTGAGGGTTGTATAGACTCTAGCCTAGTACAAATTTTTTCTTCCAAATATCAACCTCCGCCGCACTCTCAATGTTTCCATCACCAAACATATGGTAAAGGTCGAGACCAGTCTCTTCAATAAATTCACCAAGGTGATCCAAATCGATATCCAGAGGTATGTTTGTCTGATGCATTAATCCTAAATTCGAACCATATTCATTACCAACAACTAGCGGGGGAACTGATTGGTGCAATTGTTGTTCGAGTTGTGCAACTCCTTTCCCTACCCGCTTCTTTTTCTATGTCACCTCAATTGACTTGGTGAGAGTGCGGTCATAGTCCGTTAACGTTGCTTTGGATGACTTACGAGATTCTCGCTGTTGTTGCTGGTAAGAAGCCACCTTTTTTCTTAGAATATCTGGAGCTACAAAAAAGTATAGTTTCTCTGGGTTACTCCTTGCTTCTTGATCCTTTTTAAGTTTATCATAGAATCTGGACATATCTTTTTTATATGCATCAGTTACTTCTTTCTTCTCTTCAGATATTATTTTGGGAATAGCCCTTGGTTTCACGGTGGCTTTCTTTGTTGGCGAGGGCTGGTTCTTCATTTGCGGGGCTGGCCTCTTGCTAGTACTTGGCTTCTTGGTAGGTGGGGGCGGGGGAGGCGTTGGAGACCTCCTTGGAGGTGGTGGCAGCGGCGTTGGAGACCTCCTTGGAGGTGGCGGCAGCGGCGTTGGAGACCTCCTTGGAGATGGTGTGGATGCAGCCTCGCCTTCCAACACATTGTCATCGTACAGAGCACTATGATGATCTGGCGATTGAACAATTGGACTTAGGTTGGGGGAGGATCTGCTACAAAAAAAGGAATGACATATTATTATGAGCAGATTGTTAATTATTTAAGCCAATATAAATTAATGATGTAGTGTTTTCATCCACACCTATGGTGAGGTAGTTTAGGAGGAGGTGGAGGTGACATCCCAGGAATGATGATGTAGCACTTGCGCCATAGAATGAATGTCTTCTCTGCTTCTCCGAGAGTCTTCTCGCCATCACCTCCAGGAATGTCAAGAGGCAAATCACTAAAACCTTTTTCAGCTTTATCTACCAAGATGGTAGCATATCCTTCTTGGATTATATTCCTATGAATCCTTGGTGTCTTGGTTCGGTCGATAGGATTAACAAGACCGATAGCCACCTTGATTGTGGAATTCCCCTTCGGAATGTGTAGCTCACACGATATACAAGGTTCAGTGACGTCATCCACAGGGAAGCGCAGTCCTGTGTCCCCTTGATTTGGTATCTCCATGGAAGCACAGTTGCTTTTCAACTAAACAGATTGGCTAATGTTGATTCCTGGCTCTGATGCCTGCTTGCTTTCACTCACTGCTATTTGCACTTGCCTTCTGATTTCCTCCTGCATTCTCGCTTCAAGGTTTTTTTCCCGCTCCTGTGCTTCATGCACCGCTTCCTCCAACCTCTAGAGCCATTGTGCCTCTTCTTCCTTCTTTCTCTGGCGGTTTTTGTAGGAAGGTCTGTCCTGAGGGAATCCATGCTCCCAAGAGACACTTCCTTTGCCTCTAGTTCGGCCACCGTGTTCAATAGTCCCGATGGCGTATGTCAGTTCATCCTTCTCTCTGTTGGGCCTGAACGCACCACTAGTAGTAGCTCTCTGAGCATAAAACAATCTTTCTGCTGCTTCTTGTAGTCTTGTGCCATAAACGCACTTCCCTGTCTCCTGGTCTAGTGTTCCCCCATGAGCGAAAAACCAATTCTTTGCACGCTCTCCCCACTCGAGTGATTCTGGTGTGATACCCTTGGCAAGAAGGTCTGCTTCCATTTTGTTCCACTTCTTAATGGCAGTCGGGTAGCCACCTGATCCTAAGTTATGGTGGTATGTCTTCTGTTGGGCATTACGTTGGTTCTTTATCACCCGACTCACACCCTCTTTCGACATCTTGTACTGCACAAACTCATCCTAATAGGGCCTCTGCTTTGAGATCGGGCCTGGGACAGTAAAATCTGGTGCTATGTTCTTCTTGACATACGTCGTGTATAGGTGTTTCTTCCAAGTCTGAAACTGGGTGGCCATCTTCTTCATTGCCCAATCCCTAACTCGCTCCTTCAATTCATCACCATCTATTATATCATCATAACCATCTGTTTGGAGCGTGAAATGTTCCAAGACATCATTTCAAATTAACGTCTTGTCACGATCGAAGACAAAACTGATATGAGGAGCATTGGTCTTCTTCTTCCATTTGCGGGTACTGATCAGGAGCCGGTCCCGTACAAGGTAACCACAGTGGTGCACGAATTTCATTTTATTTGCCCCCCCCGGTTCGCCTATATTCACATTGAACTCCAAGATGATGAAGCGGCCCTCCAATGGCTTTTTGGGACCTCGAACATTTTTACTCTTCATTGTAGTTGTTGATGTCGATCCAGAGGGCTACAAAACATAAACATTATTTTTAATGTCATGAGCACACATAAGACATATGATAATATAAATAGCTAATAATAAAAAATATATACTTGGCCAATATGTTGTTGCTTATTTTGTTCAAGAGCTAAGTACTGACTCCCGTCATCTGCATCCTCTTGCACGTTATTTTTAGCACCATCATCGCCGGCAACTTGAGTGCCAGTGTTGATCAAATTCATCATCAACTCCTCCTCATCCATGTTTCTCGGGTCGGCCATCTAGCTTCAAAAAACAAAACCAATATATAGTACGTAAAATCTTTGATTACATGCGTAAAATCTACGAACAATATGCATTATTAAATCTTGCCCCTCGGTCACGGATGCAATTTGCCACACTAGGGTGAACTGCGTCGGTACTAGGGCGAATTAGGGCTATACATAAACGGCTGAGGGTGAATTGCGTCGGTGACTAGGGCGAACCATGTCGGTGACATCAACAACGCGGTTCGCCCTAGTCACCGATGCAATTCGCCCTAGTGTGATTGTTTAGCGTTAACGATAACGATAATACGAATGTTGATCGACTCGGCCGCGAGAGAGGGCGGTGTGACGAGAGTGGCGGTGCTCCGCTCCGTTGTATATATGTTTGTACACATGGGTGAACGAGGGTGGCGGTGCTCCACCGTATAAACCCTAAACCCTAGGGCGAACGAGGGCGGCGGTGCTCTGCCGTATAAACCCTAAACCCTAGGGCGAACGAGGGTGGTAGTGCTCCACCGTATAAACCCTAACGAGGGTGGCGGTGCTCCGCCGTATAAACCCTAAACGTCGTGGAGCTAGCCGAGGAGTGAACTTCTTAGCGACCGCGCCGCACGTCGTGGATGACTGCCTCGGCATCGTGCAACTTCTTAGCGACGGCACCGTGATGCGCTCCGTGGAATACTCTACGCTCCCTCTCTAGGGCGAGGTGCCATCCAACCTGCCCGTCCAGTGGAAGGACGTCGTCTACAACGCTGCGCATGCGCTCCGCCTCCGCATGTACAGGCCCACCGACGACAACACGACAACTGCCAATAATAAGCTACCGGTGCTCATCTACTTCCACGGCGGCGGCTTCTGCCTGTGTAGCTTCGAGCTAACCCACTTCCATGCCGGCGCGCTCAGGCTCGCTGCGGAGCTCCCGGCGCTTGTGCTCTCCACCGACTATCGCCTGGCGCCCAAGCACTGCCTCCCCGCGACGCACCGCGACACCGAGTCATCCTGTCATGGCTCCACGCCCAGGCCGAGGCCGACCCATGGCTGGCTGACGACTCGGCCGACCTAGGTAGGGTGTTCGTCTGCGGCGACTCGGTCGGTGGCAACATCGCGCACCACGTCGCCGTCCGGTACGGCAGCGGGCAGCTCGCCCTCGACCCCATCATTCGGATCGCCGGGTGCGTCCTGCTCTAGCCCTTCTTTGCCGCCGAGGAGAGGACGGCGTCTGAGGCGGCTGGCCTTGTTGACGAACATGGCATGGCGCTATTCGACCAGGCGTGGCACCTGGCACTGCTCGTCTGCGTGACCCGGCAGCCAACCCGTTTAGGCCGGACAGCGTCCCACTGGACGACGTCGCCTTCCCACCGCTGCTCATCGTGGACCCAGACCAGGACGTGCTGCACGACCGCATACAGGACTATGCCGCTAGGTTGACGGCGATGGGGAAGCCGGTCGAACTTGCCGTGTTGCCGTGTTCAGAGGGGGCTAGGGCCACAGGTTCTTTGTCTTCGACCCAGAATGCGAAAGCTGAGAGAACTCACCTCATGAATGCGGAGGCATGCGCGGTGGAGGGCTCATTGGCGCGAGGTGGTGTGGCGACCGGTGGCGGCGTGAGGAAGAAGAGGAGAAAGGGTGGCTGTTCGACGAGGAAGAAGAGGAGGGGATCGATCTACGCCAGGCACTGGTGCTTATATACCAGGGAGATTTACTCCTGGTGCCAGCCACCAGCCGGGAGTGAAGGTCCTTTACTCCCGGTGCGTGTTACCAACCGGAAGTAAAGGTCCCATTACTCCCGGTGTGTGTTACCAACCGGGAGTAAAGGTATACCTTTACTCCCGGTTGGTAACACGCACCGGGAGTAAAGGGTTTTTTTGGCGGGCCACGAAACTGCAGCCCACCTTTACTCCCGGGTGGGCTTCCCACCCGGGAGTAAAGGTGGGTTGCAGTTTCATTTCCCTCCTGTTTTGAGCAAATTTTTTTAATAAAATGCAATACTCTTGTTAAATACATAGTAAATTAAATAAAAGGCATAAAATTATTTTGTTAAAAATATGGATTTTTTTTTCTTTATTGCACATAGGAAAAATCTATAACCTAACTTTTTTATTTTTTGTTATAATTATAAAACATAATGTAACTAATATTTATTATTTCATTAATGCAAAAATGTAGTGTTTAATTAAAATTATTAAAACTATTGGTTTTGGATAGGAAATTTGTTTTCACATCATTTTAACGTTAATATTTTAATTTTTCATCACTCAATATCCTAATTTAACTTTTTGAGAGAGAAATCCCACCAAATCAAACATTGATTTAATCTAAAACACGACATAATAAACATCTGAATTCACAATTATTACATAATATCTCAAACACACACTACATTAAATCACTATATCATCAAGTGGGCATAGCAGTGAACTTCTTCTTTACGTATGTCCCTTGGTTATGATCGCGTCGTAACCATGGAATGTCCTCATCATTTACCAAGATGCTAGGGTCTTTGTTCACTTTGAAGGGCGGAATTCGGTCATCCTTTTCATAATCTTCTGACATGTCCGACTTGTCCTCAATTCCCACGATGACTCTTTTCCCTGAAAGAACCATGTGGCGCTTTGGCTCTTTGGTTGAGTCATTATCGTTTTTCCCTCTTTTTGGTTTGGTAGACATATCATTGACATAGAACACTTGATTCACATCCTTGGCAAGGACGAATGGTTCGTCTTTGTACCCAATATTACTAAGGTCTACTGTTGTCATTCCATACTCGTTGTCTACTGTTACCCCGCCTCCGGTCACCTTGACCTATTGGCACTTGAACAATGGGATCTTCAAAGTAGGTGCATATTCTAGTTCCCATATTTCATCTATGCGGCCATAATATGTCTGCTTATTCCCATTCGGGTCTGTGGCATCTATGCGGACACCACTGTTTTGGTTGGTACTCCTTTTATCTTGGGCTACTATGTAGAATATGTTCCCATTTATCTCGTACCCTTTGTATGTGACGATATGCCATGATGGTTGCATAGCCAATAAATACAGTTGCTCATGGATGCTCTCATCACCTTGACATTTTTTTTGCAGCCAACCGCCGAAAGTTTCTATGTGCTTACGCGTAATCCAAACTTCAGTCTTCCCTAGAAACTCGGATTGTAAGAGATCCTTGTGTGTCTCAATATACGGATCTACCAAAGAGGAGTTCTGTAGAACTGTGTAGTGCGCTTTATTGAAATAATCATCCTGCGTACCAATATATGTTTTCCTCCCTAGTGTCCCCTTTCCGCTTAGTCTCCCCTCATGTCTCGATTCAGAAACACTAATCGAGTCAAGGTCAGGAATAAAGTCAACACAGAACTCAATGACCTCTTCTGTTCCATAGCCCTTGGCGATGCTTCCTTCTGGGCGAGCACGATTGTGAACATATTTCTTCAGGACTCCCATGAATCTCTCTAAGGGGAACATGTTGTGTAGGAACATAGGACCGAGAATGAAAATCTCCTTGACTAGGTGAACTAGGAGGTGTGTCATGATATCAAAGAAGGAAGGAGGGTACACCAACTCAAAGCTAACGAGACATTGAACCACATCATTATGTAGTTTAGCTAGATCAGTTGGATCAATTGCCTTCTGAGAAATTGCATTGAGGAATACACATAGCTTCACGGTGGCTAGACGTACATTTGGAGGTAGAATTCCTCTTAATGCAACTGGAAGTAATTGCGTCATGAGAACGTGACAGTCATAGGACTTTAAGTTACAGAATTTCTTCTCTGGCACATTTATAATACCCTTTATATTCGAGGAGAATCCAGATGGTACCTTGATGTTGTTTAAGCATTCAAACATGATTTCCTTCTCCTCTTTGCTTAGAGTGTAGCTGGCAGGACATAGGTAATGGCGTCCATCATCTATCTTCTCTAGATGCAGGTTGTCTCTTTCTCTCAAACAACGCAGGTCCTGTCGTGCTTCAAATGTGTCCTTAGACTTTCCATACACACCCATGAAGCCTAGCAGGTTCACACAAAGATTCTTCGTCAGGTGCATCACGTCGATCAAGCTGCGGACCTCTAGGACTTGCTAATAGGGTAGGTCCCAAAATATGGACTTCTTCTTCCACATAGGTGCATGACCGTTAGCGTCGTTCGGAACAGGTTGGCTACCATGTCCTCTTCCAAAGACGACTTTCACATCATTGACCATATCGAGTACATCCTCACCGGTTCAGTTGCGAGGCTTGGTCAGGTGGTCTGCCTTTCCTTTAAAATGCTTGCCTTTCTTTCTTATGGGGTGATTTGCAGGAAGAAATCGATGATGGCCAAGGTACACGACCTTTTGATATTTTTTCAAGAATACACCTCTAATATCACCGAAGCAGTGTGTGCATGCATTATATCCCTTGTTTGACTATCCTGAAAGATTACTTAGAGCAGGCCAATCATTGATTGTTACGAACAACAATGCTCGCAGATCAAAGTGTTCCTGTTTGTACTCATCCCACACACGTACACCTTCTTTATTCCACAAAATGAGAAGTTCGTCAATAAGTGGTCTCAGGTACACATCGATGTCATTACCAGGTTGCTTCGGGCCTTGGATGAGCACAGGCATCATAATGAACTTCCGCTTCATGCATAACCAAGGAGAAAGGTTGTAGATACTTAGAGTAACAGGCCAAGTGCTATGACTACTGTTCTGCTCTCCAAAAGGATTTATACCATCTGTACTTAAAGCAAACCTTAAGTTTCTTACGTCATTTGCAAACTCTAGGAATTCTCTGTCGATTGCTCTCCACTGGGACCCATCAGCAGGGTGTCTCAACATATTGTCTACCTTACGGTCTTCTTTGTGCCATCGCAACAATTTTGCATGTTCTTTGTTTCTGAACAGACGTTTCAAGCGTGGTATTATAGGAGCATACCATATAACCTTGGCAGGGATTTTCTTCCGCGGACGTTCGCCCTCAACATCACCAGGGTCATCTCGTTTGATCTTATACCGCGATGCATGGCATACCGGGCATGCATCCAATTTCTCATACTCTTTGCCACGGTACATGATGCAGTCATTAGGACATGCATGTATCTTCTCGATTTCTAGCCCCGTAGGACAGACAACTTGTTTTGCATCGTAGGTAGTGGCGGGCAATTCATTATCCTTCGGAAGCATCTTCTTTTGGATTTTTAGTAACTCTCCAAATCCCTTGTCAGATACATCATTCTTTGTCTTCTATTGCAGCAATTCTAGTGTGGTTCCCAACTTTTTCTGCCCTGCATCACAAGTTGGGTACAACAATTTCTTGTGATCTTCTAGCTTCTGCTCGAACTTGATCTTCTCCTTTTCACTTTCACATTCTCTTTGTGCGTCACGAATGACCTGACAAAGATCATCAGCAGGCTCATCTTCTGCGGCTACCTCTTCTTCAGCTTCTCCCATTGCAGTATCATTGAAGCACGCACCATCGGGAATAATATCATTGTCGTCCCATTGTTCTTCTTCACCTTCTTCCATTACAACGCCAGTTTCTCCGTGCTTTGTCCAACAAATATAGTTTGGCATGAAACCCGACTTGAACAAGTATGAATGAAGAGTCCTTGAGCAAGGATATTCCACCGTCTTCTTACATATGGCACATGGGCAGCACATGAAACCATCGCGTTTGTTTGCCTCGGCCGCACGTAACAAAGAATGCACGCCGTCAATGAACTCTTGGGAGCGGCGATCAGCATTGTACATCCAATGCCGGCTCATCTGCATTACATGACATAAATACCATATTAAAACCTAGATCATAATTAACTATTTATGCAACATGCGTGCCACCACAAAAGGTACAAATTTATGAAAGCATCGCTACAATGTAGACAATCCCAACTACCACTAAAAGAACTAAAGCTAAAATACATTTCAGGAGCACAAGGATTTCGCGACCAATCTCAACTAAAACAGACAGATCCCCCGATTGTGCAACATCTTTGGGCTTCTTCGGCTGGATCACTGCCTCATTAGCCGCCGTATCTGCCTGTTGTGAAAGATATTTTTGCATGAGTTCAATATACTCTTCCTCCCAGTAGAAGCCTGAACATTGTCCACTGCCATCCCACTGAAATTAAAATAAAAAATTAGAACTTTAATCACAACCATCATGAAAATAGGTATAAACTAACCATAATCATAAAATACGATAAAATAACTCACATTGCGATCCGGACACTTGTAGAAGATACGACCATTGTTGGGACCCTCCTTCTTCACTCGGTACTCCATCACAATCTTGGTCTCATCACGACACTTGCCGCATGGAATGAGAGGGAGGCCCGGCCTAAGTCGCTTTAGAAACCCATGAGAGGCCGAGGACCCGAAAACAGTTGCCATCTACTCTCTATACTCATTTTTTAATACACTATAAATTTCTCATTTTATAAACAAATAAAATTAAAAAACTATAAAATTATCTATATCTCTAAATAATGAAGTGTGCTATGCATGCTAGAAATAAAAAAGTGAATACTAATTTTAAATACCTACTTTAACCTTTCTTCATCCAAATATGCAAACTATAAGTTATTTTGAGCTCAAATTGTTTACAAATAAAAAAACATAAAAAGAATATATATATAGTGAACAATATGAGATAAGCCAATGATGAAAAATGAGAGTATGAGATTGGTAACCTTTACAACTGAAGAATCGACAGAGGAATCGAAGAAATCGACAGAGAAATCGAAGAATGGATGGAGGAACAATGGTGGGAGGAAGCAAGAACACTGGTGCAGTGAGCTTGAAAATGTGCTGAGCTCGGGCTCGGGGAGGAAGAAGGAGACGGCCGGGATATAAAGGGGGACCTTTAGTCTCGGTTGGTGGCTCCAACCGGGACTAAAGGTAACTTTTCAACCCCCGGCGCAGCCACGGCCCGGGAGTAGCCAACCGGGAGTAAAAGTCTACCTTTAGTCCCGGTTGGTGGTTCCAACCGGGACTAAAGGTCTCTGCCACTGCCACCTCTGTCTGGCGCAGTAGCCATTGGGCAGGGACCTTTAGTCCCGGTTGGTGGCTACAACCGGGACTAAAGGTCTCTCTAGTCCCGGGCGCAAAAAATGCCGGGACTAGAGTCCATTTTGGTTGAGGAACAAAGGTCTGTTCTCTACTAGTGGAATATACACATCGTACACACATATACATTCCAATTAAAATCACTCATTATTAATACAAGTTATTTGTTAAGGATCAATGTCGTGAACTGTTAAAGAGCTGGTTAACGTACGTTACATTGACTGAATGCATATTCACGTAGCTACTCCTCCACAAATTGACTGAAAGTGCGAGCATAGCTGATGTTCAAGCTACGCTACACCGGTTCATGGATGCCGACGTGGCCATGGATCATGCCAATGCTACGTACATCTACACCAACACCACATGTGCGGAGAACGTGAAGTGAAGACCGACGACGACAACTGCAGCAGCTTAATCGGAGGTGTTCCGATAGCCAAAGCGTGGATATAATTAATCTGGAGCCTTATTTTAAGGCTCTGGGAACCCAGAAGACCACGTCGCCAAAAAAAGATAGCCATTAGTAAGCTACGGAGCGTATTTATACGAGGAACCTATATTTGTATTTTCATTAAATATGAATAATTAAAGTGTGTTTCTCTATTATTGTGTACTTCAATACACTGACACACCGCATATTTTATTTTTATGTGCAGAGAGATCTTCCCCAGTGAGTAATTTTCTGTCCAACCACTGTGAACGTACGTACCTATCGGGGCATGTTAGGTGCAGCCACTGCAGCTGCCGGTAGTATTAGTTATAGTGCCACACGCAGGTGTGTTTTTCAGCCGCAGCCGCAGCCGCAGCCGCAGAGAAGCACGTCGTCGAGGAGACAGATAAAATGTATGTTGGCAAGCGCTTTGCTTGCGCCTAAACCGAAATTAAAGTAGCTAGCTACATGTACAGTGGCAAGCTAGAGTGATGTACTAGCACACAAAAATGCATCGCAAGAAATCTGTGTACGGAGACTACACTACCGGAGACTGTGTAGTTACCGAGTGCCCCGACAATTACCGAGTGTCAAAAGTCGGGGCACTCGGAAAACATTACTTACCGAGTGCCAACACTCGGAAAACATAAACACCCGGTAGTAGACCGCTTTACCGAGTCCGCACACTCGGTAACTTCAGACACTCGGTAAAACTACAATTTTACTGAAGGGGCGCACTCGGTAAAAACAGACACTCGGTATTGAGGTGCCACATCACCTAGTATACTAACCGTGCGCCAAACGGCGTCACGGCATGACATGTTTACCGAGTGTAGAAGTATTTGCACTTGGTAATAATAAAGTTTTACCGAGTGTAAGTGCACAACACTCGGTAAACACTATCTTTTACCGAGTGTATTGGCGCAACACTCAGTAAAATTCAACCAAATTTCTTGTTTTTCCCTTCATTCTTTTTCCTCTATCCACATATGATATTTAGTACTCCATTCCAAAATATGGTGTTTATTTCGATTTATTTACTATATTTCACAAAATTTTCATTCCTTATGATAATTAGGTACATATCGTGTAAATTTAATTGTAATAATTAAAATCGAACTCGATAAATCACGAGATTGGAAGAATTAACATTGAAGCATACATCTATGTTATAGAAAAATTTTCATAACGTTTCGGAAGTATTTTTACATTCGTCGCTGCCGAACCGGTACATCTCCCAAAGAGACGCTAAACATTCACAATGACGAGTAGGATTTCTATTAAGAGTGAAATTCAACATTATGATTTGAACTTGGAATTTTTTAGATAGTAAATAGATGACATGAAATAGTTCATGTGAAAGTTTGGTGAATTTTAGGA
The DNA here is from genome assembly GCF_019320115.1 of Miscanthus floridulus. Lineage (NCBI taxonomy): Eukaryota > Viridiplantae > Streptophyta > Magnoliopsida > Poales > Poaceae > Miscanthus > Miscanthus floridulus. The sequence continues at coordinate 11,817,738 of NC_089586.1, forward strand.
TTAAATTGGCATTTTTTTCATTTTTGTTTTGCATGAAATAATGGATACTTTTACCGAGTGTGACCTCAAACACTCGGTAAAGGTTAGCCACGGCCCACCTGTATGTTTACCGAGTGCCGTAGATCTGGGCACTCGGTAAACATGTACCAGGCCCACATGTTATTGGGCTGCGGTGCTTCTGTTTACCGAGTGCCGTAGATCTGGGCACTCGGTAAACATGTACCAGGCCCACATGTAATTGGGCTGCGGTGCTTGAGTTTACCGAGTGCCGTATATCTAGGCACTCGGTAAACAGAGGCATTCACTTAGCCATTTCTCCCTCAAATCGTGCAGACACACACACACCGCACGCCCGCGCATCCCCGCCGCACCGCCGCCGTCCCCCGCGCCGGCGCCTCCCCGCCGTCCCCTGCACTTGCGCCCGCGCCTCCCCACGCCCGCGCGCTCCACGCCGACGCCGGCGCCTCACCGCCGTCGCCGGCGCCTCCCCACCGCCGCGGCCGCCTCCTCCCCTCCACGCCGTCGCCTCCTCCCCTCAACGCCGTCGCAGAACCGGCGCACGCGGTGGAAGATGAAGCAGCTGGAGAAGGACTACGACGCGCTGAAGCGCCAGCTCGACGCCGTCAAGGCCGACAACGACGCCCTCCTCTCCCACAACAAGAAGCTCCAGGCCGAGGTCTGTACCGCACAGTACAATTCGATCATCACCTCATCTATTTGCTATGTCGACTGATCCTCGCCGGCGCCGTCGCGGCCGCGTCCTGGATCTAGGCTAGAAGCGTGCGACTGCCCGCTGTCGCCGGCGCCTCCCCACCGCCGCGGCCGCCTCCTCCCCTCCACCACCGCCGCCACCGGGCGGTCCCCCACAGCTGCCGCCACCGGGAAAGGAAGGGCTGCAACCTCATCCATTGCCGAGGTTTGTTGCTAATCTATCTTCTCAGATTGCAATTTCAGTTTTTCATGCATACCGGTAAATGCCCTAAGCCACTGGAACTTCATGCATACACTCTTTCATGAGTTTGGTTGTGACAATACATGAAGTTTCATGTAGAATCATTGTTTGTTCAGCTCAAATATTAAAATGAGTTGATGACTTTCATGTTTAGAGTTGATGACTTTAGTTGTGAAAGATGAGAAAATGACTAGACGTGAGTAAGGATGAGCGTTCTCTATATTGTTAGCAGCTGGGCATGTTTAGGGCAAATTTGTTTTGCTCTTTTGTGCTATTATGCAGCCTTTGCCAATTGCAGCAAGATCTAATTGTAGGCTGTAGCTTCAAAATAAATGTTTTCAAAGAGTTACCACAATAGTACAGCCTCCAATTGTGACTGACACTAGTAGGTCACTTATTAGCACATTTTCAAAGTGACTAACACTAGTAGGTCACTTATTAGCACATTTAGGAATGAAGCAAATTTGAAGGTAGACACTAGTAGGTCACTTATTAACACTAGTAGGTCACTTATTAGCACATTTTCAAAGTGACTAACACTAGTAGGTCACTTATTAGCACATTTGCTTGTAGGATTACTACACCTTGGCGGAGGGAGTACGTAGGGAGGACGCGGATGACGTGGTGAACAGAGTCTGTGTTCACCGAGTGCAGGACCTCTTCTACGAGACAAAGCTCCTGTGCAGAAGAATTTACCATGGCCGCAGAGGACACAGAGTCACCAGAGCGCAGGCAGTGCACCTGCCCCTGACTAAGGAGCAATACTTGACAGTAAACATGAGATTACATCGTCTGCGATTAATTGCACGGAAATTGATTTATGATTTGTCATGTGCTCGTGTACGTGCAGGTGCCTCCTGCTTGGTGTGCGGGGATGGACAACTGCTGGGAGGCCATTGTGGACAAGTGGTTGAGTGAGGAGTACGAGCAATATCACGCCGTATGCTCACGTTGCCGTGCGATGATGCAGGGTTCCTCGCACAAACAAGGCCCCACTACCCTCAAGGAATATGCAGCCAGATATGTACGCGGATTTCATTTTGTTGTTGCTATGCTAACTTCTGAATGCATAATATCTTATTGTTGTGCTTCTTCCTGCAGGCGCGGTTCCACCCCGGCCAGGAGTGCGCCTCGTTCAAGGCATATGCCTTGGCACACAAGGGCAAGGCAAAGGACCCCAACCTCGTCTACAACCCGGAGGACCCGTCCGAGGCATACAGCAACCCGAGCGTGCACAGGCGCCTCAGCGAGTACACGGCGATGGCGAGAGAGATCCATGGGTCAGAATTTGATCCGAGCACCGCTGACCTCGAGGGTGACATCGTCATGAGGTTGGGACCAGGTAAGCCACACTGGCGGTACTATATGGGCAACAGCACCATAGACACGGCCAACACTCAGACACTCGCCCAGATTAGAGCCCGGAGCACGAGTTCGAGTCCGGCCATATGCCCACGCTCACAGCCCCAGGTGGTAGCACTCCAGGTTAGTTCTGTTGCATTTGTTGTCCATTAATTTTCTACTCGTTCTTTATTTGCATTCTAACTATGTGATAAATAATTGTAGGCCCAGATTGAAGCCCTGCAGGAGTCACAGCAGGCCCACAGAGCCAGCTTCAGGCCCTCGAGCTGTCGCACCAGGCCGAGTTGGCACAGGAGAGGGCGCGAGTGCAGACCCAGCTTGAGGCCTTCCAGCAGGCGCACAAGGACTGGTACGAGTACATGGCCCGTTTTTCTCAGAGCATGAGCCAGCCTCCACCGCCTCCGCCACCGCCGATGATACCGTTGGTGCCTCCACCTCCGCGCGACGGCACTCCTGTGAGTCACTTAGATGCACTCTTCACTTTCGTGTCATATAGAGCTACCTTCGACTTATACCTTAGTTTGACCTACCATAGCTTAGACCTTAGAATTTGCTTTGATCCAGATAACTCACATGTGCAATCTCATTCTAGGGACCTTCTACAGCTGGATCGAACAACGATATGCAGGGTGATCAAGACCTGGACTTGACTCCGTTTCTTCACAGGCCTCCGACCATGTGACAGGCCATCCGACCTTGTTTGATAGTTTTGTATGTTGAACTGTGGACTTGGTTGAACTTTGTGGACTTTGGACATATGTTGATGGTGTTTGTGGACTTTGCATGGTGCTTGTCGACATATGTTTGTTATTGTGAGTGGATGTGACATTTGTGGACATATATGTGATATATATTGCCTATCTGTCATGTTATTATAATTTCCTGTGATTTTGTTGCTTATTGTGACTGGATATGCACTGAAACAAACAAAAAAAAATTCTGTGGATATATTTTACCGAGTGTAGCACTCGGTAAAACAGAGATTCTGTCAGTTTTATCGAGTGTAGCACTCGGTAAAACAGCGACCAGAACCAAATTGGTTCTGATTCTGTGAATTTTACCGAGGGTGCCATTTTTTACCGAGTGCCGCTTCCCCACTCGGAAATATTTGACTACTTTTTACCGAGTGGGAACACTCGGTAAACACTCGGTGCCATTTTTTACCGAGTGCCAGGTCCCCACTCGGAAATATTTGACTACTTTTTACCGAGTGGGAACACTCGGTAAACATTATTCCTGAAGTTTATTTGCGGAATTGTTTTAATCACGAAAATGGTTATTATTTTACCGAGTGTTAGGAGCTACACTCGGTAAACATTATTCAAAAAATTTATTTGCGGAATTGTTTTAATCACGAAATGCTAATTTATTTACCGAGTGCTGCTAGTGACACTCGGTAAACGTCCCCGTTAACGGTCAGTTTGGAGGCTGACGATCGTGAAGTCATAATTGTTTACCGAGTGTCATTGTAGCACTCGGTAACTCTCTGCGCCGAGTGCTCCGATATTAGACACTCGGTAAAATAACTTCACCAAGTCGTTGTTTGCCGAGTCCACTTTACCGAGTGTGGCACTCGGTAAAGAGTTTGCCGAGTGTGTAGCACTATTTGCCGAGTGTTACTCACACTCGGTAAATACACAGTATCCCGTACTGCTAAATCACAACGCGGTCAGCCTGGTACAGGGCATTTATATAGCAGAAATGCTGGGTCAGGTATCCGATCATCCGGACGCTCCCGTTGCCGTGTGTCGTGACGGTACGAACAACCCAACTATCTCGGATGCCTCCTCCGATCAGCTGTTTGATAAAAAAAACATGTCTTCTTTACTAACGAGTCTTCAGAAACGTCATTTCCGCGGCGCTCTCATCCATGGCTGGTCGGACGCCATCCTTCATCTCCACCTCACCTGAGCGCCGCCGATCGCCTTCCTCCCTCTCCACCGAAGTTCAACGACCATCGCGTGGCTTCAGTTCATCCCGCGTGCCCGCCCGACCGCTTCCATCCCTCTCCGACGGCACCTCAGGCCAAGAGCGACGACTAATCGGCCTTCGCCTCACTTCCTCTCCATAGTGCTCAGTCCGCAACCTCCCTCGGCGATGGCACCCAGCGATATCGACGAGATCAGGCAGGGCATCCTCCCTCTGCTGGCATTGGTAGGGCCGTCGCGTGCCTCAGGTTGGTCCCCATCGAGCCGAGCGCGCCCCACGAAGCATGACCCATGCTAGTGGTGCTCGCACACTGCCACTTGGCACTAGCTCCCACTCTGAGGCTGGAATCAACCGGCCCTGGTCTCTCCCTCCGCCTATGTTGCAAACGTATGTTTCAAGCGTTTCAGATATTATCAGAGGTATATTGTAAGTGTTTCATATGGATGTTGCATATGTTGCAATTGTTTTAGAGGCATGTTGCAAGTGTTTTAGAAACATGTTGCAAGCGTTTGTTCAAAAATATTTTATCTATTTCAAAAGTATGTTGCAAGCGGTTTTTATCTAGATATTGTACATGTTTCACACATATGTTGTAGGAGTATGTTTGAAATGTTTCAGCTGTTAAGTGTTTTCATGTTGCAAGTTGCAAGTGTGTTTATCTAGATGTTGGCATATATTTCACACATGTTGCAAGTGTATGTTTCAAATATTTCATCTGCTTCAGACTTACGTAGCATTCAAGTGTTTCATGTCGCTAGTGTTTCGTGTTTCTGAGGTATGTTCAGAGAGTCATGGGGGCACAGTCCGAGCGCTGGGGCCGGGGAAGGGGCGCAGCGAGCCGAGGGTCGTTAAATGAGGCGCACGGCGTGCCTAGGGTCCTGCGGACGGGGCATGCTTGTCCTCATCCGGGCTCCCGGGTCCTTCCCACGCGGAGAGAGGAGGGAGTCAGGGGGAAGGAGGTGGTGGGCGCAGTCAGGGTACACGTGTGGGGCGGTGCGAGGAAAGATGGGAGCAGGGTATGCGTGTGGGGTGGGGCGAGGCAGACATGGGATGGACGTGCACACTCGGCAGCCATACGGTGCAACGATAGTCCTGGGCGGACGGGCTGGGGCATGCAGCAGCATGCATGGGACGTCTAGACGCCCTTATCTGCTCTGGACGTTAGTAATTCCCTTTATATAGTTATTTCCCACACACTACGCACACACATGCACTACAACATCACGTGCTTATTGTTGTATATAGTATTATTATACGGCCACAAACTCATATGTACGACCGTTACGGTCGTGCATGCATGCATCCTACTACCTGCCCGTGAAGGAACGACGACGCCGTCACTATACCAAAACAGCACAAATGAGACAACTCAATTAGTGACTCAGAATTGAAACGCGTCACTAGTAATATATTAGTGACGCAGGTAAACGAAACGCGTCGCTGGTTCATTGTTGTCCATGCCATGTAACAAGACGCGTCACTAATGACAAGGTATCAGTGACTCTTCCCAAGAAAATGCGTCACTGATAACAGCACCTGCTATCCGTGACACTTCGCAAGGGAACGCGTCACTTCCGACCGAAAAAATTATGAAGTCGGGTTAAGTGAGAGGTCAAGTCCGGAATCCCATCGCCTCGAGCTCTCGCCCGTCCCATCCCGTCCCCTCTGTCACAAAAAAAATCATGTCCCCTCTCTTTCTCGTCCGTCGCTCGTACTCCTCCGCCGTCGCAAACTTCGCTCCTTCTCCTGTACTGCCACCGCCCCTTCCCTCCACCACAACCACTCGACGGAGGCCGAATCCGATGAGCAGTCAGCCCGTGCGGGGGAGCAGACGCTCAGCATGGCCCTTGGCAGATCTGGCATGGTGCTATCTCAGCCTAGTGAATGCGCTGCCTGACGCCAGATCTGTCAAGTTGGTGGCTCGACCGGGTGAAGGCCCTGGCTGATGACGGATCTGGGTGGAGGCTTGCCGCTGCCATCCTAGATCGATCGCGTGGCACGGCGCTCCATCCCCAGTGGTCGCTGCCACCCCAGATCGACCATGCGTGTAGCACCCCTATACCCAGAGGTACGTGCATATGTGCCAGCTCGTCCCTCCCCACTCTCACGTCGGATAACTAGAGCTTTTGCTTGGTAGAGCCCAGCGCAGGACCCTAGCTGGGGATGTGACACCATGCTGGCAACCCTGGTGGATTTGGTACCACTACTAAAATATAGGGTACTAGCGGCAAGGCTGGCGGCAGCATAATTCTAGATGAGGCTGCGAAGTGGTATGTATTACTCTCTCTCTTCTCATCAATCTGCATTAACAGTTTTGCCTGGAGGAATCCTACCTATTTGCCATTGGAATTGAGATTGGATTCATGACTAATTTCTAAGTAAAATAATGGCAATTTGAATTACAAGATGCCGCGCTGCAGTAGTATTTCTAAATCAAACTAGTAGGGCTCGTATGTCTCTAGTTTCAGTATGATGTAATGAATACATGCCATCTAGTTTTTACTCATTTGACTTTGTTTTTCAGTAAAATTTACAATGAAAAAGGCCGGATGTGTGGTTATTAGTATAGAAAGCTTATAGTTTGGTAGTCCCAGGGAATCAAACTTAAATAGAGAAGCTGTGATCCTTGGATCAATTATTACTCAAGCACAAACTCATAGAGTAGTTCTTTTTCTCCAAAGTGGTGCTTGGTTGGAGACAACAGTAAAGCAATAACCTTGCTTCTCTAGATTTTTTTGTGAGTAAACTCTTGCCCATTTAAGTAATGGGTGACCATTTATTTTAAATTTATTCAATGTATAACAGATGTATAATTTACATTTCTGCTAATTTCTTTCTGGTTAATGTTTTTCTTTTTTTCTTTTTGTCTAGATGACATCGGTTGTAGTAGTGAGGTTGAAATTCTTATCCTGATCATAAATACTGGTTGCCGTCTAGCACATCTATTCCAGCTTTGTTCAATGGTAAGTTGAATTTATTTGCAACTACAGCTAGCTTAATTGCTCCAAGCAAACTGTACTTGTGGATATATAGTAGAACAGCTTATTTTCAATTGTACATGGCAAATTGATTATCATGTAGGTATCCTGTAGCCTGAACAGTATGTGATATGTGTAGGCATCATAGGTCTTTCCCATGTGTTCTGCCCTGGTGCATCTAACTAATTAAGATGTTTCTTTTGCAGATCACATGATCGGCCTGTTCGCTGGTTGGTTTCTGGGCTGATAAGCTCGGCTGTTGCTGGTTTGTTGTGAGAGAAAAATACTGTTGGCTGGCTGATAAGCCCTGGCTGAAACCAACAAGCGAACAGGCTGGATGTCTGCAGATGCCATGTGGGAGAACAAAGTAATGGCTGAAGCAAAGTGGTACTTGTTGATGTTAAGTACAATTTCTTGGCATAGTATAGCTCTGAATATAATGGAACATGTTTTTTTCAGGGGTATTCAAGACAGTATTGATGATAATCCTACCTGAAACTTACAAGACTCACTTCTTATTATTACTAAGACTGGACAGAGAGAAAAAAACTTGCACAGTTCTAGTTAGAAAATTAAACACTTCGAAAGGATAATCTAGTAAACAAAATTCATACCCACATGTTGAAAGTTACTAGGTCCAAGAGTTGCTATAAATTTGTGAACCACCACACTGTTTCGCTGCCATTTATATTTATGAACCACCACACTGGTGCCTTTGTTATTTTCTTACAACCTCTAGAGAAGATGCAAAGTTTAATATTTCAGCTGTTTCACTGTTTCGCTGTTTCATGTAGAGGTTCAGTCTGCAAATTAGCACTAGCATGTGTGACTGTGTTACAGGAAAAAAATAAACCACAAATTTCTATTTTGGCTTTATAAAAGTGTGATAATATTAGTTACCTAGTTCCAACATCTTTTGCTTGCCTGAAACACTAGTGACAGTTGCCTGAAACAGTTTCCTCAATGGTTGATTAGATATATGAACTTATTAGCTGTAACCTTTGTTTCTTTAATATTTACATGGTAGCTTGCTGGTTCTTGCTCTTTGTTATCATCCATGCATGGTGGAAATAGAGGAAACCAAATCATTGTTCAGGTGAATATCTTCATCGTTCTATATTCCTCCAAAATCAAAGCTGTGTCAATATAGAATTATATGGAATTATTTAACAGATAGCAAGTTGGCAAATATTTCCTATTTTGATTTCCTATTGTAATTTCTTGTTCAATATTTCAGACCTAAGCAGTATCCATCCATTCTGGAGCTTTTGCTCAAGTCCTGAAGAAAGAAAGTGCATTGAAAATTTTCATATTTTTACAGGCAGGTTTAGAATGTTGCACCAGCAGGCTCTGGCTCAAGTTAGAGCCCAAGAAAGCCTGATGACAACCTGCACTAGAAGAGGAAAGGAACGGATGACGGTGTCATGTCGACATGGATTCCAATCATATGCCTTTTCTTTTTAATTAGTTATAAGTTACTTCTTTCATGATGGCATGAATCTTTGAGACCTGATTATTCTCATGATGACAACTATAAGGCCCTGTTTTGCAGAGCTCCCAGAGCTGATTCTCTGCTGGATTCAGCAGGAGCTCTGCCAAACCGTTTTTCAGAGAGAAGTGATTTCCTGCTGATTCTGTGAAGTGATTCTCTGAAATGAAGTAGGAGGCTGAGAGCTAAAAAAAGTAGCTTCTCCTGATTCTATGAAGTGATTCTCCATCATGATTTGAAGAGCTTATGCTAAAGAATCAAAGACAATTACTTTCAGCCACAGAATCACTTCTCTCATAGACTCAGCTTCCTTGGAGAATCAGAATCAGATGGAGCTCTGCCAAACAGGCCCTAAGCATATCTTCTGAAGACCTATAAGCTCAGATTTGAGTTTTCAATTTCCTTTCCCAAGCTCTGATTTGAGATTTCAATTTCCTTTCCCAACATATATTGAACTTGTTTATACAGCCATATTGAGAAGTAGCAGCATATCTATGTGATTGTACCAGCATATCTAATGATCTATCAATCATTTATACTTTCTTCTCAGCATGAATGTCTAAAAGTAACTACGAATTCTAAATGCCTGTTGGTTGCACAGTTTGGGATATGACAAATGTTGTGATTTTCCAATCGCTAAGGGGCCGGGTATGTGCTTGCGTACTTGTCTGCATGTCCTGTACCTGTTCAATCCTCAACTCTATACATTGTATGTACTAATAATTTATCCATTGTAAATCTTCTCAGATTTTTTTTGCTAATCTATCAACTCAGCTAATGTATTGGGAGCTTCTTCAAGGGTATGTTTTCACATGATTGGTTTCCTTTTCTTTTTCTCCATTTGCATAAACAGTTTCATGGCAATGTAGCATGCCCTTGTAGTCACTTCTCTATTTGGCTGTCATTAGTTTTGCAGCACATGTATGTTCTGATATACTCTTCTCATAAATGTTGGCTTTACTGCTTCAAGAACCACATTTTCCTCTTGTGCTTTAATCCTGTGCAATCTGAGATCTTAATTAGGCCTTAAAACTAAGGCATGAAGCACACATATATCATGGGTTTCCTACAAATGGCTACACTGTATGTGCTGTTTCTTTTCACTGAAAAGTATCTAATTACATGCCTAACAGAGATAAGCTTACCTGTAAAGATGCATGTACCCTTTATTAAGAATTTGTGGAACATATGCAATAAGCAGCACTGATAAAATCTATCTACTGGATTGATGCACGCCAAAATGACTTTTATTATTCACATCTACTGGTTTGCAGTTTGACATCTCGAAGTTAGTTGTCAATTAGTTAATTTAGGACAAATCCTGTCAGGGTTGTCATAAGAATTTAAAGGTTTATGACCATCAGATTAGTAGTGAGTAAACTTTTACTTCTTGCTTGCCTTAGTTTGTCTTTTTTTTGCAATGTCATATCAGGCTATTTTCTGAACTTATGTTCTATCTCAGACTCACACTATGTATTTGATTAATTTTCAGGTTTGCAGTACTAATAATTTTAGTGTTCTGCTGGGATATGGGCAACAATAATCTTGAAGGCAGTGGCATTTCTTATAATCTTCCTCCTAATCTCCAGAGCTTGTGAGTCATGTTTGATGTGTACCTCATCATTCCTATTAATGCTTTTAAAAAATATTTTTAGGTCTTACATAGAACTACCTGGTTATACATGTATTGTCAGTCATATATGCTGCTCTGCCTTTCAGTGCATCAACTGTTGGACTCATCTTAATAGAAATTAAAGCTTAATTGTGTGCCCTATAGTTCCCTTGTTTTCTGCAATGAATACCTGCTTCTATATGTGATTGATTAAACAGAATTGGGATGTCTGGTATTGGTTACAAGCCTACATACTCTGCCAATTTTTTAATATTCATGTATTCATCATTTATTGAACTTAGAAGAGTGTTTTTCATATTATTTAACAAGGCTGAACCTGTTACTTGGTCCCTAATGTTAGTTGTTCTGACTTTTGAGTTTGATTTAAGCACATGAATGGTCACTCTATGAGTTCGCTGAAAATGGATAGGAAGCCTGTGGTCACTCTGAGTTCGATTTAAGCACATGAATGCCTATGTTACAGGTTAGACTACAGCCTTCAACAAGCAGATTGTGCTGGAGTTGTGTTCTATTCTGTCACTTGTGCATTAGTGGCCCAACAATCTACTAATGGTAAGCCCATAGCCACTGTAGAGTTGGAAACTGTGTGAATCTCAGAGATCTGGCTAGTTCATTGATCTAAATTTGTTCGATAATGTTGTCTATGCAGTATGCAGACCAAAGAGTAAGGGAAATTTGTTTGATAATGTTGTCTATGCAGTATGCAGACCAAAGAGTAAGGGAAATTTGTTTGATAATGTTGTCTATGCAGTATGCAGACCAAAGTGCCTGGTGAGTTTCAATTTAGCCACGGGATTGCTCTCCAGTTTCCAATTAATCTGCTGTTATGGTATCCTTTAGCACTCTTGTCAATTTAATTAGTTGTCACTGACTGGTCAATTTAACTCTGCTCGTTCTATGCCATTGCCTGTCCAAAGCTCCATGGCATCCAATTAATAAAAAATGAGCAGGAAATTTGCATGTGTAGCACCTGATCAATTCTGTGGTCATTGTAGCTCTAGTTCAGTGGTAATTCTTGTTTTTGCCGAGTCATTCCAGGTAGTAGATGCAGTTAGCTTGATACAGACTATTCATAATTTTCAACACACAAAGCAATAAGTTCATTTTAATTTGGGGCTGCTCATGGTTGTTCAGACATCATTTTTACCTCAACATCAAGTGAACCTGGTAGTAGTCATGATGGTTCAGATTATACATAAGTACACCTATATTATTTATAGGTTGCGGAGGCGTTGTTGCAGCATAGTATAGGCCTTTTTACAACCAATTTTCTGGTGCTATTCATGAGTCTTACATTGTAACTAGTTCACATGTAACTATGATCAGTACCTTATTTTTGTCCATTTATCTTGGAAGTTAGAATATTGTAGTGAAACCGATTTTTCTCTCATCTCTCATTTTGGGAAATTTCAATAGAACCTGCTCTTTTGTTCATGGTTTTCTTTTCCAGTGAGACATGGAAGTGGCAAAGTTGTGCGTGACACCTGACAGATGATGACCAGTTGTGAATTTGGTAAATTCATGTTGTAGTAGTAAACATGTGTAGGATTTTAAGTTTCCATCAACATTTTGTAAACATGTTCTGGTAGGACTCGATAAACAAATCTTTGTAATTGTAATTGTAATTGTAATCGCTAAATTCAGCATACATGTTCTGGTAGGCTTAGTTCTGTAGATCTGAGTAGATTTTTGTTGTTTAATGTAAGCATGGTCTGATTGTATGTAAAGACCCAGACCAAGTTTTTTCTTTTTCTTTTTTTTCTTTTTGTAAATTGTCATCAGTGACGCGTCTAGCCAAAATGCGTCTCTCCTGAGAGCTTACTCAGAGACGTGGTTTTGCTATACGCCTCAGTGGTGGCTCACATCAGAGACGCGTTTTGTCTGTACACGTCACTGGTGTCTCACATCAGAGACGCATGTGCCGGCTCACATCAGAGACGCATGTTGACTATACGCGTCACTAATGATCATCATTAGTGACCATCACTAGTCACTGATATTTTCACATCACAGACGCAATGTAAGTGAGGTGTGTTTTCCGCGTCACTAATGACTGTTTAGACGCGTCACTAATCCGCTTTTCTGGCATAGTGCGTGTACCGTGTACGTACCTACGTCGTCTCGGACTAGCTAGCTAGCGCTTGGCGACGATGGGCCTCATGACGACGATCAGGTTGTCGTCGAGGAAGAGGCAGACGTGCTGGGGGTCGCCGGCGTGGAGGAGCTTGAAGATGACGTCCTGCCTCTGCGACTTGATGATGGCTATCGCCTCCACCATGTGTTTCGATCCCGACCATCTCCGGCCAGGACGACTTCAGCTTGCCGCCACCACCGTAGTCGGCGCTGGCCACCGCTGCCGCCGTCAAGCTCATCCGGCCCATAGTATTCTTTTTTGGTCGTCGTATGCAGTGGATGAAGCGAAGTGAGCAGCTGCTGCAAGTCAAGTCGAGATCTGGGCATTATTTATAGGGTTAGCTAGAGCATAGCAATGGCGCAATATGATGATGGGGGCCGGCCGGCATCGGTTTCACTCACGGCGGCGGCTGGCCTCATCGGGATTGATAACGATGATCCATCGTCATCGACCTTGTCTTTTGCTCGATCTTACGCATTTTCCCGGCCTGTCTTCCGTGTGCATGGTGACGTGTATATGTCGTCTATGCTTTGCTAGGATGATGATTGCCGGTCCAATAGCAGGGTTGGACCTTATTGGACGGGTTTAGGCCCATGAAATATATTACATCTAACTACCGAATTGAACGGCCTAGTGTTCCAGGTCACCTCGATCAGTACATAAAAAAAAAAGTCTTCTTCCAACATCATATGTTGGCGGCGACTGTTTCTATAATCTGCATCGTCCTGCTAGACGTCTACAAGCCTGCATCAAGGAGGCGTGAGATCATCAACGACCCTAGGGTCACCTCAAACCTTAAGGAGAAAATAATTAAAAATTTATGAAAAATAAGGGGAAAAATGGTACATAGGTGTAACAGATAATAAGAAGGTATAAATATAGGAATACAGAGACCCACTAAAGGGAGCTCATAGAATTCTATAAATACATGTATATATATATATATATTTATATACGCTGCTGATTTGTTTTTTCAAAAAAGAAAATAAAAAAGTAAAGAGAAAGCAACTCACACACAACACGCACAAGGAGCGAACAAAAAATCATCTGCCTCCCTCAGTCCCTCCCCGCTTCGGGCCTTCAGTGCTCACCCGCAGAGCCACAGATGGCCCATTAAGTGACCAAAGTCCTCCACTTCCGAATACCCCACCCAGCACCTCCACGATTTGTCATCCTCACTCGTCCTGGTTGCGGCTCCAACCCTAGCTGCGCCCGTCGGCGGTGGCGGGGGCGCGGCGCGGCGCGGCGCGATTGCGGAGCAGGCCACGGCGGACGACGGAGGCGCAGAGCAGGACGCTGCGGCTGCGGCCCGCTCGAGCATTGGAGCAGGATGGCGGCGGTCCGCTTGAGCGCGAGCAAGGCGGGGGCGTGCGATGGCCAGCGGCAGCGCAAGTGCCGGCGAGAACAGGGAGCTACAGTGGTGGGAGCGCCGATTCAGTCGGGGAGGGCTGGATCTACATGCGCGACAAGCCTCGTTTGCATATCTAAATGCACCAAATCATTGTACTGATTTGTGTTAGGCTTCAGATTGAGAAATATTTTTGGGAATTTCAATCTTAGTTTACAATTGCTCAATTCCCCTTCTTTTTATGTGTTGCACATGATCCTTTCTTATTGGGTGTTTGGACTTTGGACCGAGCACGGGCGATGGCACCAACTTCTCTTGTATTTCGTTGCGTCTCTTTTAAGATTCGATTCGATCGTGTTTTTTATGTTGGGATTGAAACTCCTGGTCATGCAGGACTCGACTCTTGTGCGGCAAAGTCCATGTACCATACGTTAAGAAATTTGTGTTCGATTAGGTGGTCTATGCTGGTGGAAAGACCAGATGAAAATTAGTCTAGACGAAAATTTAGGCAGAAATTTTATATATATATATATACACACACACACACACGGCGGAGATATTACAGCAAATTAGGACTCATAATTTAAATTTAAAATTCAAGAGTTACTATTTACAACACTATTTAAATTCAGCGGTCGCTATTCAAATTCGCGGCACTATTCAAAATACTTGCTATTATTCAACTTCGGAATATGAACAGTGCACGAGCACTCACCCGGGAGTGGCTTAGGCACCCAAACTCTTCACTATTTAAGGCACTAGCTGTAACAACTCAAAAATACATACACCAAAAATACCAACTACAAAATTTTTCTCAAAACTCCCATATGATGATGATGAGTGACACTGTAGGAGCCAACCCTAGGTGTTGCATTAGAAGTAACCCAACTAGACAATTTCATGAGCATGGCATGTCATTTGTTATCATGTGTATTTAATTATTAACAAATGAAACGTGGCATATATTGTCAACTCACATGGTGATTTGGATTTTCAGTTGCTTTATGTAATGCTTGAAAACTCCTTTAAAGAAACACTCCATAAAGAAATTATTATTCAAACCTAAGGATAAATGATTAAAAAGAAAGAAGAAGGCCTCGCAGGCCGACACGGCCTGCTCAGCCCGCGAGCCAGCCCTGCAACGCGCGCAGGCCAACTCACGCGACCGTGTGACCGGCCCACGAGCAGCCCAGCACGTCGCCCACGCCCGCGCCCCCGTCCGCCTCGCTCGCAGCCACTGCCCGCTGGACCCCGTCTGTCAGCCACCCCGCCTACAGTGTCGTCTTCCTCACCCACGCCTCAACCGCCTACGCAACCGGGAGCCGACTAGCGTGGCAGGTGTGGGCCGGGGAGTCACGCAAGGAGCATGGCCCTATCTCCCCTTGTGCCGCGCCTACGCTACCGCTCGATAGCCGTCGGATGCGCCGCACGCATCACTAGCCATCCGCCATTGGAGCCTGGAGCTTCGCCTATAAAAGGAGGAGCCCCGAACCCTAGCACCTCACCACACCCCGCTGCCACCGTGCGGTTCGCACCAGTACACTAAGCCGAGGGATGAGAGGAGAAGGAGTGGCGCGGAGAAGGAAGCCGTTGCGGGGAGGACCTCACCGGAGCCAGGAGCTCCGCCCCGATCAGCTACAGTGACGTAGCTGCTCGGCACGGCACTGCATCACCTCATCACGGCCTCGCCTCGCCACCGCACTGCCATCCTACCGCCACAAACCCTACGGTGAGCCATCTTTGCTGAGACCACCTCCCTAGCCAAATGGAACGTATACCGCCACGATTGAGACCTTGCTGGAGCTTTGAGCACTGGCCTAGCCCAACTGGTTAGTTAGGGAGACCGCCATAACCACGCTTGCCGAGACCCTGGACGCGCCGTGCGCGCTGCCATCAGCCAAAAGGAGGACCCCTAGCCATGACGATGTACATCAGAGCAGGAGCGCACATGCACGGGCACGCTCACCATGGCCGAGAGCACAACCATGGCGAGACCACCGCGTCTTCTACGTCGCGGTAAAGGCAAAGTTGACACCTCGTCTGGCTCCGCCGTGACAAGAGACGCACCGCGCACACCTTAGCCAAGCAAGAAGCCCACCAGAGCATGCGTTGCCGCACAACATCAAAAGCTCCCGAACGGACAAGAGCCCGGCTGTGCTCCTCACCCAAGCAACAGGGATCTTTGTTCCGCCTCGCCCGACGCCCGAGAGCGACCAGCGACTCCGCTTCGCCCGAGAGCAAAAGGGTTCAACTCCGCCTCGCCCAACCCTTAGGGTTAGGCTCGGTCTCGACCGACGGATGAGAACCTTGCCGAGGCCAGAGAAGTGGTCGGAAGAGTTCGCCGAGACCGACGAAGTAGACGGAGAAGTTCGCCGAGACCGGCGAAGTGATCGGAGCAGTTTGCCGAGGCCGGCGAAGTGGTCGAAAGAGTTGCCGAGGCCGGCGAAGTGATGGGAAATATTTGCCGAGGCCGGTGAAGTGGTCGGAGCAGTTTGCCGAGACCAGTGAAGTGGTCGGAGAGATTTGTCGAGGCCGGCGAAGTGAACGGAGAGTTTTGCCGAGACCAGTGAAGTGGTCGGAGAGATTTGCCGAGGCCGGCGAAGTGAACGGAGAGTTTTGCCGAGGCCTGTGGAGTGGTCGGAGAAGTAGGTAAAGTGATCGGAGAGATCGGTGAAGTGGTCGGAGGACTCGCCGGTGACCTCACCACCGGCAGAAGCCCCGTCGGGGAAGAGAGGGGAATTTTTCCTCACCGAGCACACGTCCGAGCACATGGTACACGTGAACTGAACCCTGGAAAGTAGTAAATGGACCAAAATTCATCTAAAATCGAGTCCTACGCAATGAACCCATGTTTGAGTGCATTTGGCCCTTTTGAATTTTCATTGCTTCTTTGTGCTATTCTATAGACGTCGCTAACGCGACTATAATTCGATCGTATGCAGACTCAGAGGAGAATCAGATGGACGAGGACCGAGAGTACCATGAGGAGCACGGAGACGACTTCATTGAAGGTGCCACATCCCACCCAATCTCGTAGCACCTATTACGCATGGCTAACCTAGAGCTGCTATTGCTTTACTTTACTGTTATAATCACACTATAATAGGACCTGCATGGTAGTATGCTTACTTGATGACCTTTACCTTGACGCAACCGTACCCCTGCTCACCCTGCTGTTAGGCTAGATACACGCTTGCTGATATATTCCATTGCTTATTACTTCTACTACGCTTGTACCACATTGATGCGTGGTGGAAACTGGTGTTACCTGGACTATGGGAAGAGTGTTGTGTGTGTGACTTGGGTGCGTGGAGGGTAAGGGTTGTGTCAACCGAGCTAGAATAACGACGAGCCTGGGGCGAGTCTTGCCATATGGTGCTACCTGGGCACTTGGATATGGATACCTATGGCGGGTAAAAATGGTAATTGGAGGTGGCCTTGGGTGTGAACCTCGGGGAGGTGGAGCCTAGGGTGGAGGTGCTGTGGTGGCATGGTAATTGGAAACCCTGATGGAGACATTCTGGCTTGGTCATCCCTAAGGACTTACTAGTACTCAGATTCACCAGGAATCCTTTACATCCCACTCGCCCTATATGGTGCGGGACGGTCGGACTACTTGGTAGAGCGATGCCACTACTGCTAGGCGAACGTGTGCAAGGAGGTACGGGGTGCATGGTTTTCCCCCCACACCCTACCGAGACTTTAGGAGGCCTTGTGGACCCGGCTCCTGACATCCAGAGGGCCCTGGCTCTGTCTACGACTCATAGTATCAGCCATCCCAGACTAGACTTGGGATGTTCCAGGGCTGAGAGGTAGGGTGGCATCGTTCTAGGCTAGCAAGCGGCCGGAATCTGCCTAGACGGGGCACCGTCGAGGATGGCTATCTTATGGGTATGTAAAACCTCTGCAGAGTGTTTGGTTGATCGATCGATACATATGCCGACTTGTCGGTTATGGACCTTTCCTGGGTTTCGCTTAAACTAGATAGAGAGATGAGTCCTTCTCTTTCTTCCCCCATGAGAGAGTGTCGGTCGTAGCCAGGGGCTACAGGCCTTGAGACAGTGCCGAGAGGGAGTTGGCCTGTCGACTGAGTGATGGTATGGTATGGTAATGATGGAGATGGTGGTATGTCGATCCCAGGATCGAAACCTGGCTCTGGAATGGGAATGGGGTGGAATGTGTGTGGGAATGGTGTTAACAACTTGACCACATTGTTATATACTTGATATGCTAAGAATACATAGGAAACCCCAGCCTTATAGGTTCCTTTTGACTATATCCAACTTGCATCCAATTTCCACAAAGCAATTCTCATAGGGTTGGGAGTGGCCAGTACAAATCGTACTGATAAATTTTGGCATACAGGTTCTGCTGAGGAGTATAGCTCCGAGGAGTTTGACGATTAAGGGATTCGTGCCTACGCTCGAGTTTGGTGATCTTATCTTCAAGCTGTTCTGAATGAATGCTACTTTTGATTCCGCCAATGCGGCGATGTAATAATTTATATAATTCCGCACTATTTGTACTCTAATATTATCGTTGTATGGATGTGATATTCGACTGGAATTTGGGTAATATGATCTACCACGGTCTTATTACACTTCAACTCTGTGGATTTCCCATCACGGAAATCGAGGTTGTTTCAGTTGGTATCAGAGCCATACTTGACCTTAGGATGAAACCATTAGAAATGGACGATAGAATAGGACATGAACAACCCTTCTTTCGGTTATATACCGACCCTGCATTTACTTTTATGCAAGGCTTATCTAATATTGACCTGCTAACACCTGTTCCTTAAAACATGTAGATGGCAACGAACGTTGGCTAGCCGCCTCTAGGACCGCTACCTCTAGAACATACCAAGCTTACCTTTGACCTACGTGAGCTCGGGGATTTTGCACAGACCCTCTACAGAGTTCTTGTCACGCTAGGTGTCCCTGACGAGCTTGTCAAGGTCACCTGCACCGGGAAGCTAGCCCAGGAAGGAGGAATCGAAGGACCAATCATCACCTTAGTCGAGTTCCCAGCTAGCACTACCTTACCTTCTGTCCCAGCTTTCACCGAGTTGACTATAGAGGACACAGTCGGGGAGGGACTGCGAGCTATCTCACACAAGGCACTTCGCAGAGTGATGAGCGACCACTATGAGCACCTGAAGACGATAGAGTTCCATCTACTTCCCCAGGCCCTCAACCTCAGCCTTACCCCCAGTGAGCAGAGTTTCGCAGCAGGCAGAGTTATCCTTGCCGAGGAGGATAGATGCCTTCGTGTCTCAGCTATTCACCTACTGGAGCAGGACATGTACGTGACCTAGTTAGAGCAGAGGAGACATCAGGACCAGGCCTTCCGGTGGGAGTACCAGGAATGAGATTCGCAGGGAGCACAGGAGCGAGCTAGTCTACTGGAGACAGTTGCCAAGCTACAGGACGAGCTCAACTGTCATGAGGAAGTCCACAGAGCCAAGGTCGCTAACTTACAGGACAAAGCAGCCAACCTAGGCAATAGGAACTGCTACCTCGATAGCAAGGTCTTGGAGTTGCAGAGTGAGTTGGATGACAAGAAGGCTGAGTTCAGCTGCAGAGGAGACAGAGAGAGATCCAAGGGGATTGATATGCTGAAGATCCAATCTCGGAACAAGACCCTGACTCAGGAGCTAGAGGAGTCCAGGAAGAAGGCCGTTCACAACTAGGGTCACCTGATCGAGGCACTCAGGCAGACCGAGTACCTATAGGACAAGTGTGAGAGGACATGGCAGGCTTGGTAGAAGTCTGACAGGAAGCGCCTCAGGGAGATGAAGGGTATGTGGGATCAGCTACCCAAGGATATTCGCAGCAAGACGAAGCCTAGGATAGAGGAGTTTGAGTTAGCCCCGACTCACCTCAACCTAGACGCCTGCCCTACCCTACCTGGAGCCAAGCCTACTGAGGAGCTCACCGAGGCCTTGAAGTACGTGTCCCGACTTCACAAGTCTGACGAGGAGATCGAGATCGAGAACAGTTGTATCCCAGCTGCGGTGTACGAGTTAGAGTAGATGACCCTGCGTGGTCATGAGTCATGTCAGTAGCTTCCATGTGTTGTACCCCATGATGTACCCCTTATGAGATGTATTATGAGACACTACGCGTAGAACGATTCTCGCACATCTTCAAGTGTAGCTACTGGAGATGATGCTATGTAATAAAACCCATGTAATGAATGTTTTGGATCTTATTGCATCTTTATGAATTCCATTGCTTCTTTGTAATGAGTGTTGGATAGTATAAATGTTTTTCTTTAAATCGTAAAAATCATGTAATCATATTGAATTATAAGCACTTATGGCACAAACACGAAATTCACTATAATCTGTGCTGCAGATGCCAAACCGCCGATCCAATCGCCTAATGAACCATGGACGTGTGCCCACCCCCGAACCAGCTAAACCAAATAGGGGACGTGGTGGCAACAACCGTGGCGATGGCCGTGGACGTGGAGGGATACCCTTCCACCTAGAAAATACCCCACCGCCTGAGGAGAACATTCCTCCACCACCACCACCAAACCTGGCAGAAGTGATGGCACAACAGACCTAGCTTCTCGCAGCTCTTGTTGAAGGAGCAAACCGTCGCCAAGGAGGCCAGCAGAATGACTTCCAAAGGAAGCTAGAAGGATTTCTGAAGCTAAGGCCACCTACCTATGATTGCACCGACCCTGACCCGCTTGTAGCCGATGACTGGCTCAAGGAAATGGAGAAGAAGCTTGACCTCACTACTTTCACCGACGATGAGTGTGTTGGAGCAGCCACACACCAGCTCATGGGTGCAGCACGTGCCTGGTGGGATAGTTTCAGTGATTCCCATGAGGACCCTGCCCACCTCTCGTGGGATGAGTTCGCTGAAGCATTCACTGAGTATCACATACCCAAGGGTATCATGGAGGCCAAAGCCGAGGAGTTCCGCAACATCAAGATGGGAAAGAAAAGGGTGACTGAGTACACTACTCGTTTCACCAACCTTTTACGCTATGCACCATCCTATGTTGTGAACTCTGAGAAGGAGAAGCTATACTATTACCGCAAGGGACATAACCCGCACATCAAGCTGAAGTTTGGCGGTATTGAGAGTAACACACTGCGTGCTCTGGTGGATCGCTGCATCTAGATTGAGAAAGATCATGCTGAAGCTAGAGAGGAGTACAAGGAGAGGAAGCGCAAGCCTGAGGAGTCCTTCCGTGGCCGTGATCGCAAGAGGTTCTGCAGAGATGCACCATCCAGGGAACGTTCATGCCACAACAGGGATAACAACCCTAGATCTAGTAGGGGTAGTGGAGGCTACACCACCAAAGACTCCCACCCTGCTCAGGATCATTACACCAGGGACCGTTATGCTCAGGACCGCAACACTCAGGATCGTTTCAACCGTTCTCGCTCAGCGAATGAACGCCCAGCACTGAACCGCTCTACACCAAGTACTGGAAACTGGAAGGCACCCGCGCCAACCCCTACAGGCGGTACGCCTCTCACCTACTTTGCTTGTGGCCAACCAGGTCATAGAGCCACTGAGTGCCCTCAGAACTCAGCCGCTCAAAAGTCTCAGTCCAAGGGATCTGCTACTCGTGGACGTCTCAACCATCTAGACGCCAAGGAAGCATAGACTGCCCCTGATGTGGTGTATGGTATGTTTTTAGTTAGTGGCAATACTGCATCAGTTCTATTTGACTCTGGAGCAACTTGTTCATACATATCATCCAAGTTTGCACGAGAGCATGACCTGCCTGTAATCCCACGTGAAAAGCCTATCATCACCAGTTCACCCTTAGGAGACCTAAAATGCACCCACATCTATAAGGGAGTGAGTCTCACCATTGAGGGTCTTGTCTTTAAAGCCGACCTAACCCTTTTACCTTCCACTAACCTAGATGTCATCCTAGGTATGGATTGGTTAACCATTCACCAAGGTATCATATCATGTTCACCTAGATACATCCAAGTGACCCACTCATCAAGCCAAGTCGTTAGATGTGAACCCCAGTCTAGAAAGTCCACCTCTATCCTATGTGCCCTTAAAGCAAGTTTAGAATCACAAGAAGAGGAAAAGACAGTTCATGATGTGCCTGTGGTCAGGGACTATCCCGATGTATTCCCTGAAGAATTCCTAGGTATGCCACCAGACCGTGATGTAGAGTTCATCATTGATCTTTTGCTGGGAACAGGACCCATTGCCAAGAGACCCTATCGCATGTCAGTCGATGAACTGGCCGAGCTCAAGAAACAGCTTGATGAGCTCATCTCGAAGGGATATATCAGACCCAGTGCTTCACCCTGGGGAACCCCTATTTTGTTTGTTAAGAAGAAGGATGGCTCGATGAGAATGTGCATTGATTACCGAAACTTGAATGCAGTCACCATCAAGAACAAGTACCCCCTGCCAAGGATTGATGATTTGCTTGATCAGCTTAGAGGTGCCAAGTATTTCTCCAAGATTGATCTCAGATCTAGTTATCATCAGATGAAGATTCGAGATAGTGACATCCCGAAGACAGCCTTCGTGACTAGGTATGGGCAATTTGAGTTCACTGTGGTATCCTTTGGACTCACGAATGCTCCTGCATACTTCATGAACATGATGAATAAGGTTTTCATGGATGATCTGGATAAGTTCGTGGTAGTATTCATTGATGACATCCTTGTCTATTCACCTACCGCTGAAGAACACGAACATCATCTGAGAACTATACTTGAGAAACTAGCCCAACACCAGCTCTACGCAAAGTTCAGCAAATGCGAGTTTTGGCTACAGGAAGTTGCCTTCCTAGGCCATGTACTATCAGCTGGAGGTGTTGCAGTTGACCCAGCTAAGATTGAGGCTATGAAAGAATGGGAACAACCCCGTAATGTGACAGAAGTCAGAAGTTTCTTGGGACTGGCTGGATATTATCGTCGATTCATCGAGAACTTTTCCAAGATAGCCTGTCCAATGACCAACCTTCTGAAAAAGACTAAGGAGTTTGAATGGACACCCGAGTGCGAACAAAGCTTCCAAGAATTGAAATAGAAGCTTACCACAACTCTTGTGCTAGCATTGCCTAATATCAGCAAAGATTTTGTGGTCTATTGTGATGCATCCCGTCAAGGACTTGGTTGTGTATTGATGCAAGATGGAAGAGTGATAGATTATGCTTCTCAACAGTTGAAAGAATATGAGAACCGTTACCCAACCCATGATCTGGAGTTAGCAGCAGTTGAGCATGCCTTGAAGATCTGGAGACACTACTTGATAGACAACAAGTGTGATATCTATACAGATCACAAGAGCTTGAAGTACCTGTTC
This sequence comes from Miscanthus floridulus, assembly GCF_019320115.1. Classification (NCBI taxonomy): domain Eukaryota; kingdom Viridiplantae; phylum Streptophyta; class Magnoliopsida; order Poales; family Poaceae; genus Miscanthus; species Miscanthus floridulus. The sequence goes on from NC_089586.1 coordinate 11,840,874, forward strand.
ACTCAGGAAGATCTAAATATGAGGCAACACCGATGGCTAGAGTTGATCAAGGACTATGACCTAGAAATTCACTATCATCCAGGAAAAGCTAACGTAGTCGCAGATGCTCTTAGTCGCAAGAGTTACTGTCACGCCTTGATCACTAAATCCGTACCACCTGAGCTCAAAGAAGAGATTGATGATCTCTAACTAGAGATACTACCGCATGGCTTGTTGAATGAGCTCCGCATATAGTATGATCTCATAGATCGCATCCGACAAGCTCAGAGAAGCTATGAAGAGATTGACTATCTCCGTGGTCTGATGAAACTAGGCTACAAGACCAACCACCAAGAAGATGAACAAGGAACCATCTGGTTCAAGAACAGAATCTGTGTTCCATCTGACCCAGCCCTACGGGAGGAAATTCTGTCAGAAGCCCATGATTCCAAGTACTGTATTCACCCTGGAAATTCAAAGATGTATCGAGACTTGAAGAAACACTTTTGGTAGAAAGGCATGAAGACAGACATTGCAGGACATGTGGCACGATGTGACACATGTAATAGAGTCAAGGCTGAACATCAAAGGCCTGCAGGATTGCTAAAGCCTCTTAACATTCCCAAGTGGAAATGGGAGAGCATATCCAAGGACTTCATAGTTGGATTGCCCCATTCACAGAAAGGCAACGATTCCATCTAGGTGATTGTTGATCGTTTGACCAAGATTGCTCACTTTGTACTAGTTAAGACCAAGACCAACGCATAAAAATTAGCAGATCTATATATTGAGCATATTCTCAGACTGCATGGAGCTCCCTCTAGTATTGTATCTGATCGTGGTTCTCAGTTTGTGTCCCAATTTTGGGAAGCTCTGCACAAGTCCATTGGAATCAAACTTGATTTTAGTACCGCTTACCACCCACAGACAGATGGACAGACAGAATGAGTAAATCAGATCTTAGAAGACATGCTTCGCGCTAGTGTACTGAATTATGGCTCTAATTGGGAGAAATGCCTACCCTATGCAGAGTTCTCTTACAACAACAGCTACCAAGCTAGTATCAAGATGTTGCCATTTGAAGCTCTATATGGCAGACCTTGTAAGACACCTCTGATGTGGTCTCAACCAGGAGAAAGATCGTTCTTTGACTCCGCTAAGATTCAAGATGCAGAAGAATGAGTTGCTCAAGTAAAGGAGAATTTGATAATTGCTCAAAGTCGATACAAGAGCTATGCTGACAAAAGAAGAAGAGAACTTGAATTCAATGTGGGAGACTTCGTTTATCTCAAGGTATCCCCGCTACGTGGAACTATCAGATTCCATGTGAAAGGAAAGCTTGCCCTAAGATTTGTTGGCCCATACAAGATTTGCAAGAGGATTGGAAAGCTCGCCTACGAACTTGAGCTACCCGAGGAATTGATGGGTATACACCCCGTATTCCATGTCTCATAGCTACGCAAGTGTTTGAGAGTACCCGATGAAGTAGTTCCAACTGATACACTTGACATTCAAGATACACTCGAGTATAAAGAACATCCTATTAAAATTCTGGACAGAGATACCAAAGAGACCCGAAGCAAAACTATTCCAATGTGCAAGATTCAATGGAGCAATCACACAGAGAGAGAGGCAACATGGGAGAAAGAGTCTGACCTCCGGCTACACTATCCCTATCTTTTCAAGAGTACGTTACGCTTTAATCTCGGGGACGAGATTCTGTTAAGGGGGTAGGACTGTAACAACCCAAAAATACATACACCAAAAATACCAAATACAAAATTTTTTCTCAAAACTCCCATATGATGATGATGAGTGACACTGTAGGAGCCAACCCTAGGTGTTGCATTAGAAGTAACCCAACTAGACAATTTCATGAGCATGGCATGTCATTTGTTATCATGTGTATTTAATTATTAACAAATGAAACGTGGCATATATTGTCAACTCACATGGTGATTTGGATTTTTAGTTGCTTTATGTAATGCTTGAAAACTCCTTTGAAGAAACACTCCATAAAGAAATTATTATTCAAGCCTAAGGATAAATGATTAAAAAGAAAGAAGAAGGCCTCGCAGGCCGACACGGCCTGCTCAGCCCGCGAGCCAGCCCTGCAACGCGCGTAGGCCAACTCACGCGACCGTGCGACCGGCCCACGAGCAGCCTAGCGCGTCGCCCACGCCCGTGCCCCCATCCGCCTCGCTCACAGCCACTGCTCGCTAGACCCCGTCTGTCAGCCACACCGCCTACAGTGTCGTCTTCCTCACCCACGCCTCAACCGCCTATGCGACCGGGAGCTGACCAGCATGGTAGGTGTGGGCCGGGGAGTCACGCAAGGAGCATGGCCCTGTCTCCCCTTGCGCCGTGCCTACGCTACCGCTCGATAGCCATCAGATGCACCACACGCATCACTAGCCATCCGCCATTGGAGCCTGGAGCTTCGCCTATAAAAGGAGGAGCCCCGAACCCTAGCACCTCACCACACCCCGCTGCCGCCGCGCGGTTCGCACCAGTACACTAAGCCGAGGGACGAGACGAGAAGGAGTGGCGCGGAGAAGGAAGCCACTGTGGGGAGGACCTCGTCGGAGCTAGGAGCCCTGCCCCAATCAGCTACAGCGACGTAGCTGCTCGGCACGGCACTACATCACCTCATCACGGCCTTGCCTCGCCACCGCACCACCATCCTACCGCCACAAACCCTACGGTGAGCCATCTTTGCTGAGACCACCTCCCTAGCCAAATGGAACGTATACCGCCATGATCGAGACCTTGCTGGAGCTTTGAGCACCGGCCTAGCCCAACTGGTTAGTTAGGGAGACCACCATAACCATGCTTGCCGAGACCCTGGACGCGCCGTGCGCACTGCCATCAGCCAAAAGGAGGACCCCCAGCCATGACGATGTACATCAGAGCAGGAGCACACATGCACGGGCACGCTCACCATGGCCGAGAGCACAACCATGGCGAGACCACCGCGTCTTCTACATCGCGGTAAAGGCGAAGTTGACACCTTGTCTGGCTCTGCCGTGACAAGAGACGCACCGCGCACACCTTAGCCAAGCAAGAAGCCCACTGGAGCCTGCGTTGCCGCACAACATTAAAAGCTCCCGAACGGACAAGAGCCCGGCTATGCTCCTCACCCAAGCAACAGGGATCTTTGTTCTGCCTCACCCAACACCTGAGAGCGACCAGCGACTCCGCTTCGCCCGAGAGCAAAAGGGTTCGACTCCGCCTCGCCCGACCCTTAGGGTTAGGCTCGGTCTCGACCGACGGATGAGAACCTTGCCGAGGCCAGAGAAGTGGTCAGAGGAGTTCGCCGAGACCGGCGAAGTAGACGAAGAAGTTCACCGAGACCAGCGAAGTGATCGGAGCAGTTTGCCGAGGCCGGCGAAGTGGTCGGAAGACTTGCCGAGGCCGGCGAAGTGATCGGAGATATTTGCCGAGGCTGGTGAAGTGGTCAGAGCAGTTTGCCGAGACTAGTGAAGTGGTCGGAGAGATTTGCCGAGGCCGGCGAAATGAACGGAGAGTTTTGCCGAGACTAGTGAAGTGGTCGGAGAGATTTGCCGAGGGCGGTGAAGTGAACGGAGAGTTTTGCCGAGGCCTGTGGAGTGGTCGGAGAAGTAGGTAAAGTGATCGGAGAGATCGGTGAAGTGGTCGGAGGACTCGCCGGTGACCTCACCGCCGGCAGAAGCCCCATCGGGGAAGAGAGGGGAATTTTTCCTCGCCGAGCACACGTCCGAGCACATGGTACACGTGAACTGAACCCTGGAAAGTAGTAAATGGACCAAAATTCATCTAAAATCGAGTCCTACGCAATGAACCCATGTTTGAGTGCATTTGGCCCTTTTGAATTTTCATTGCTTCTTTGTGCTATTCTATAGACGTCGCTAACGCGACTATAATTCGATCGTATGCAGACTCGGAGGAGAATCAGACGGACGAGGACCGAGAGTACCGTGAGGAGCACGGAGACGACTTCACTGAAGGTGCCACATCCCACCCAATCTCGTAGCACCTATTACGCATGGCTAACCTAGAGCTGCTATTGCTTTACTTTACTATTATAATCACACTATAATAGGACCTGCATGGTAGTATGCTTACTTGATGACCTTTACCTTGACGCAACCGTACCCCTACTCACCCTGCTGTTAGGCTAGACACACGCTTGCTGATATATTCCATTGCTTATTACTTCTACTACGCTTGTACCACATTGATGCGTGGTGGAAACTGGTGTTACCTGGACTATGGGAAGAGTGATGCGTGTGTGACTTGGGTGCATGGAGGGTAAGGGTTGTGTCGACCGAGCTGGAATAACGACGAGCCTGGGGCGAGTCTTGCCATATGGTGCTACCTGGGCACTTGGATATAGATACCTATGGTGAGTAAAAATGGTAATTGGAGGTGGCCTTGGGTGTGAGCCTCGGGGAGGTGGATCCCAGGGTGGAGGTGCTGTGGTGGCACGGTAATTGGAAACCCTGATGGAGACATTCTGGCTTGGTCATCCCTAAGGACTTACTAGTACTCAGATTCACCAGGAATCCTTTACATCCCACTCGCCCTATATTGTGCGGAACGGTCAGACTACTTGGTAGAGCGATGCCACTACTGCTAGGCGAACGTGTGCAAGGAGGTACGGGGTGCGTGGTTTTCCCCCCACACCCTACCGAGACTTTAGGAGGGCTTGTGGACCCGGCTCCTGACATCCGGAGGGCCCCGGCTCTGTCTACGACTCACAGTATCAGCCATCCCAGACTAGACTTGGGATGTTCTAGGGCTGAGAGGTAGGGTGGCATCGTTCTAGGCTAGCAAGCGGCCGAAATCTGCCTAGACGGGGCACCGTCGAGGATGGCTATCTTGTGGGTATGTAAAACTTCTGCAGAGTGTTTGGTTGATCGATCGATACATATACCGACTTGTCGGTTATGGACATTTCCTGGATTTCGCTTAAACTAGATAGAGAGATGAGTCCTTCTCTTTCTTCCCCCGTGAGAGAGTGTCGGTCGTAGCCAGGGGCTACGGGCCTTGAGACAGTGCCGAGAGGGAGTTGGCCTGTCGACTGAGTGATGGTATGGTATGGTGATGATGGAGATGGTGGTATGTCGATCCTAGGATCGAAACCTGGCTCTGGAATGGGAATGGGGTGGAATGTGTGTGGGAATGGTGTTAACAACTTGACCACACTGTTATATACTTGATATGCTAAGAATACATAGGAAACCCCAGCCTTATAGGTTCCTTTTGACTATATCCAACTTGCATCCAATTTCCACAAAGCAATGCTCATAGGGTTGGGAGTGGCCAGTACAAATCGTACTGATAAATTTTGGCATACAGGTTCTGCTGAGGAGTATAGCTCCGAGGAGTTTGACGATTAAGGGATTCGTGCCTACGCTCGAGTTTGGCGATCTTATCTTCAAGCTGTTCTGAATGAATGCTACTTTTGATTCCGCCAATGCGGCGATGTAATAATTTATATAATTCCGCACTATTTGTACTCTGATATTATCGTTGTATGGATGTGATATTTGACTGGAATTTGGGTAATATGATCTACCACGGTCTTATTACACTTCAACTCTGTGGATTTCCCATCGCGGAAATCGAGGTTGTTTCACTAGCTTTTGAATTTATAAGTCATGTTCGGCTTACCCCATATTCGGCTTGTTCGACTTCTTTTTTCAGCCAGAACAGTGTTTTTCTCTCACAACAATTCAGCCGAAACAGTGGTTTTCAGCCACTTTCAGTTAAGTTTCAGACCAGCGAACGGGGCCATAGTGGGTGGATAGTGGATGCAGGATGCGTGTGTGATTAGTATGTGCGTGATTCGTGAATATGCAGATTAATATTTCTCAAGATCTTTTGCAGGCTGGCGAGACCAACAGTTTAACCGATCGTGCGACTATGCTTGTGTTAGTCCTACTCGGTACTCACCGTATGCATCACTAGTTCGCTTCGGAACCAGGCTAATCCGGTCTTCTCCCTCGCTATCCTCAGCCACGCACACATAGGACTCAGGCTTTATCGTCTCCCCAGGCAGTTCTTCCCGAAGGAAACATTTCTCTGCGCACACAGGGTTCTCTACAAACGTCGCTATCAGGGCTAACACGAGAACAACACACACAGATGTTTCTCCTCTAGGGTCCCTAGCATAGAGACATCGCCCCATATGAACGAGCTTAAAGAAAGGCGGGGATTAAAACATGGGCCTCGTACGCTTGTTTGAAACTTGCCTAAAATTTGCTGAAAACACTGTTCTGGCTGAAATGTTGTGAGAGAAAAATACTATTTCGGCTAAAAAAAGAAGCCGAACAAGCCGGATTTAAGGTCAGCCGAACGGGGCCATGAAAGTTTAATTTATTTCCACATAGCAAGCTTACATACGGCTTTCTCTTTCGGGAAATCCCAGGCACTTAGCATAAACCTTAGGGATTACCTTACAAGCGTAGGAAGATCACAAGAACTTCATTTATTCTAATTTACAGATAGTGATGGAGTAATACAACGGTAGTGAAGCATTACTATTCATAGTGGATGATGCTCAGAGAACTCCTGAGGTCATGCTATTCATGGTGTATGTGGGAAAGTGGAGTGGAGATATGGTGGAGTGACGGTGCTGGTGGTCTTTGGTCCGACGCCGCATGAATGCGCTCGACGTCTCTCTTTATAGAGCGAAGAGAGCCTTTTGGATTGTCCTTCATGCTTATCTTCTGGAGTTACTTCGTGCTTAAGTCTTCTGGTGTCTTCAATTATTCTCCTTTACTGTTGCCTGGATAGCTGGACGGAGCTGCGTACTTCAATAATTGTCCTGGCTACAATAGAGTGACTGTATAATCCTTTTGTGCTGTCCTCTAACACACTCGGTCTTATCCTTCTGGATATTTTTTGGTATGGTCTTCCATGCCGGAATGATTGATGTCGCAGACATCGAATCAAGGATTTATATATATATAACTACTACCCTGTAGCTGGCTATAAAATAACTTATTCTGTAGCCACTTTGAGTTACGCTAATTACTATATTAATTTACAAGATTATAGTAATTCCATACTAAGTGATTTGCTATAACGTTATGGTAAATATCTTCATGTGTTATAGTAACCCTACTATCGTAAATATGTATTGATATTATCATAAATTAATATATAAAATTATCGTAAATGAAGGTTGCTACCGAATAACTTATTTTATACCTCGCGCGCGTGTGTATATATATAGACACACACACCCACCCACCGAAGCACGGACGGACCGAGAAGAAAGGAAAAATCTAGAAAATAAGACAAAAGGCAAAACAAGGGAAACGTGTGGGAAAAAAATAGAAACAGAAAGCAATGGAACAAGTAACAACAACCGGCTAATAAAGAAACAAAAACCGACCGGAAACGGTATGAAGAGAAAAAAAATCTGAAAAACAATAACAGAAACGAAATACGACGTAGAAAAGAATACGGATGGAACAGAGTCCGAAACAACTTATTATATTAAAGAAATATAGATATAGAAAACGGACGGAACAAAAGAAAAAGAAAACTGCACCAATATTTAAGGACTGGACAAAATTTTTCTACGTTAAAATTTTTGCTCTAGCAAATCTGTCCGAGCTGTAACACATGAGCACAATTTGGAATCGGACTCTGAATTGCGCTAGACGAGAGTTATTTTCTAACTCGTATGAGCACGGGTTATTAAGTATATATAATTCCGGTAGTTGGAGGAGACGAACCAAAAAAAATAGATGGACGAAAAAAATAGCCGGAAATTTTGCCTCTTTATTATGATATGACTAGGAAAAATGCTTGTGCGTTGCCACGGAGTATATAGTCCGATCACCTGGACGACATACAGCTTGGAGATTATTTTTTCAACAATTGTGTCATATGTTATCATTCATCTTAACAAGCTGTTCGGCTGATGGTTTTTACGGCTAATACTGTTTCGTTGTGAGAGAAAAATACTATAACATGACTGATAAACCAGACTGATAAGTTCAAGCAACATGCTCTATATAGACATAGGACACTTTGATATTTATCCAATAATAATAGGTCTACTTAAGCTCTGAATCTAGTGGTACCTGTCCACTTCACCTCCTCGCCTATAAAACCATACATTTTATATAATTAAACTATTGAAAACAGTCTAAATAACCCACTAAGATGGTTTGAAATTGGTTTTCCTAATGTGGCATATTAAAAGTCGTAGTCCCTAACATATCAAGGGTTGACCGGTTGACTATAACCCCTTCACCTATAAAACTTGACAATGTAACCCTTAAAACATTTAATGATATTCAAAATGATCCCCAGATAAGCATGACATCGCCATTGTATTATTTGAACCATTAACTAATACTATTATACTAATATAGCAAGGCGCATGGCCGACCTTTTTGTTAATCTCCAACGCATTTGCTAATTGCTACAGATATCATCATGGCGAGGAAAAACGTTGGCTTTTCTTGAAGATCTGCACGTACTGACGTATACGAGCACAGGATTAAGAGAAGCAGGCGCTGGCCCTGGCTTCTACCAGGCGCGATTAACCGGGACGGGGACGAGGTCGTGGACGACGCAAACAGAGGTGGCGACGTCTTCATCCAAAGTGGTAGTAACAGTAGTTACAATACCTGAGGACTGAAGTGTAGTGCAGCGTGCGAGGATCACTGTGAAACAATATTAGACGCTTAATTCGATGCTTTCTCAAAAAACAGAGCAATAAAAAACTGGTTAAATGAAAAAGATTGGCCGAAACAAACAACATCACGCAAATGCATCACATTGCTTTTCAATTAATTGAAGAGATGTTGACGTCTTTGTTGATCACCTGATGTTCATCTCCATGCCCAGGCATAACCTTCTCCCAGCGGCCAGGGTAGGAAGTCAATCAAAACAGGCTGCCCGGCTGGAACGCCTCATTGGCGCTGGCGGCGGCGCGGTGGTAGCATGCATATGTACTCCCACGAGCCCACGCGCTGTGTTTACCCTGGTGCTTTGCATGTAGTTAATCTCCGATCTCGCATGCAGCTTGTGTAGATTAATTGAACCCCCATGGCGCGCGTTAAGGTGGTCGTCCTGAGGTCTGCCGACGACGCGCACACACCACGGTGATCTTTGCCGCCAGGGGCGACGGCCGTAGGGCAAGTGGGCAATGCGCAGGCCGCCGAGCGCTATGCACAGTTTCCGATACTTGCGGACACATGCGGGGCGTGACTCTGGTGAATGGTGATCGCCAATTATACGATCCAAAGTTACCAAGTCTAAACATTGAGGGCTCTTGATGCCGCAACGCTAGATATAAAAAGACAGTGCACGCGCGGCCGCGGAGGGTACGCCGGCGTACCCTCTGGATCCGTCGTCCCTGCTTGCATCGTGCGTATGTCCAACTCGCAACTCGGCTCATTGTTGCACTACTGGATTCAGGCGCTTTGCCAAGTGCCTAATGCACTCGGTAAAGGCTACTTTGCCCTCGGCAAAGCCTTTACCGAGGGCAGCACTCGGCAAAGAGCATCCGATAAAAAATCCATCGGCAAAGAATTCTTTGCCGAGCGCCTTTTATCGGGCACTCGGCAAAGTCTTTGCCGAGTGCAATCTCGGCACTCGGCAAAGAAAAGTGACCGTCACGGCGCCGGTTGCGTTAGCACATGCTTTGCCGAGTGTCATGTCAGAGGCGCTCGGCAAAGATTTTTTAATTTTTTTTTCAAAATTTCTTTGCCGAGTGCCCAACCGGGGAGGCACTCGGCAAAGATTTTTTTTATTTTTTTTATTAATTTCTTTGCCGAGTGCCCTGTCAGGTCGGCGCTCGGCAAATATTTTTTAATTTTTTTTCGTAATTTCTTTGCCGAGTGCCCTGTCAAGGGCGGCACTCGGCAAATTTTTTTTAAAAAAAAAATCTTTGCCGAGTGCCCTGGCCCTAGCACTTGGCAAAGAGGCTAATTTTTTGTTTTGATTCTATATTCACAAACACATCATATAAGAGATATATATAACATCTGTGACATCACAAACACAATATATCACATATATATCACATCCATCTCATCACAAAGGCAATACCACATATATATCACATGTCGATCACACAATATCTCACATACACGACATCACAAGCATAATAGGTCCAATATCCATCGAAACAAGTCGATAGTTGATCACAGTGCATCACATGTCCATCGAGCGGTGAAAAAGAGATACAAACTACCGGTGGGGAGGAAACTGAGTGCCTGGTGAAGGAAAAGTGCCGTCGCCTGCTTGCGCCTGAGATGGGTTATTCGAACCCGCCGACGGAGGCTGCATAAAGGACAAGAGATTGCATCTGTTAGAGTGGTCATCTAATGAAAGCACTAGTCGAAGCAATTTGGTTTCATACTCACAGGACTAGCTATAACTGGCGGCAGCGGTGGAGCGAACTACGGCACAGCTACACCATGCATTTGCCCAAAGTTCTGCAGGAACGTCGTAATCTCTGCCAGCTGCTTGGCCTGCCTTTCCCGCTTGGCCCACTCGTCCTGTCTTTCCCGCTCGGCCTGCTCGGTCCTCGCCGCCAGGTCCCGCAGCTCCTGAGCCATCCTCTCGTTCTCGGCCTGCAACATTTCAATCGAATGTTTCAGTAATGCAAAGGTAACTAAGTTATTTAAAGATTAATGTACGAAGAGTTAAACGGGACTAACCTGGAGTGCGTCGACCCGCTGCTGTGAAGGGGATGGCCGTTGGCGTATGGTCGGGCCTCCGCTCGGGGTCTGTGCTCGGATCTAGGAGAGGGAGGGAATCTCGCTGGGCTCAAGGGTGCCATCGCCAATCCAGTACCGCCCATGCTTCTTGCCTTGTCCGAGCCTCATGACCATTGTCCCATCAATGTCGTCGGTGCTCGGATCCCAGTCTGGCCCATGGACCGACCTTGCCTCCGACGCGTACGAACTGATGTGGGTGTGGACGCTCGGGTTGCTGTAGGACTCGGGCGGGTCATCCGGGGTGAAGGTGACAGCGGACGTCGCCTTACCCTTGCGGGCCAGACCATATGCCATGAAATTAGAGATGGACTGCCCACCATGTGACGCCGACTGCGAGAAAGACAACAAGATGATTAGAAGAAACATGCAGAATGGAGCGTCAGAATACTAAAAATTCACGTACCCATGCTTGCTTGTACGCGCCGAGGCTGCGGCTGCCTTGATGGTGTGTGGGGCCTGTCGCTGCCATACGCCGCTCCCGCCCCGCCTCGTGGTCCTAGATATAACCCTCCGTGAACCACCTGTCCATGATCATCTCCTAGCAGTCCCGATACGACTCACACCACCATGGAATTATCTACATGTCATAAAGAATTTGAGATGTAAGAAGACCAAATTAAAGCTACTTAATCTCAAAACGAATCAGTATTATTCTTCTTCATTTACCTCAAGGTACTGTTTCCGAGTCAGCGTCCTTTGTCTTGCCTGTGTCTTGGTGATCTTCTCACCAAGGTGCGTGGCGTAGTACTTGACGATGCAAGTGAGGCGCTCCTCGTAGTGCATGTCGGTGATTCGTTTCCTGGCACTTTTCACCATCACCTTCTCCACCCTGTCCTCTTGTCCCTCTTCACATGTGAAAAAAGTCTGCAGACAGACACAATGTATCAATTCATTATGTCAAAAAAAGTCAAATGAATGCGATGTATTGATCAAAGTTCTGCGAGCGAGACTTATCTAGAACTCTCTCCTCACCCGCTCCTGCTTATCTCCACATGCGTCGGGGGCATCTTTGTAGTGGTCCCACGATTTGGCCGGCTCAGTGTTCCCCTTGTGCGTGACAATGCCGGGGTAAAAGTACCTGCACACAAGACCCAGGATGTGGTTGGGGTTGCGTGAGTCACCAGGCGACACAACCAGCCAGTGCCTGCACAAGTCATTAACAAACATTATTAGTTTCTCTGATAATTTTCAACAGGTTATATGAAGTAGCTGTGATAAAATCTAAAGTTACTTACCTATCCCCCTAGGGGCGGATCACTGGGCGTAGGGGAAGAAGCGGAGGCCCAGGGAGTTTCGAGGGACCACGCAAGTAGATCCTGGCCTCCAGCCTCACCGCCCTGCTGTGCCTCGTATCCCTCGTCGTCCGTCTGCCGAACCAGCTCCTCCTCGTCCGAGGAGTCCAGGGTACGGCGCTCCTCCTCCGGCACGTCACGCGGCCTGACTAGAGGAGGCCGGCCCCTCCTGCTGTCGCTGCCACTACCGCTGCTCTTGGCCCTCTGCCTCCTCCCGTCCGACGACCCCTCTTCTGCATCCGGATCTGCATCGCATGCCCTCATGAACCTCAAGTTCATGTTCCTTGGCACACAACTGCCCGCCATCTTTGTTCAATCACCTGCAATTAAAAAGAAACAAACAAGACATATTAGTACATGTGTTAAAAATAGATGCTAAATAAATAAACAAAACACGATTACAAAATAACATAGTATTACATGTATTAGAAGTAATCATTATTATTGGGATTATCTGGATCATATGTCTTGTCATCACTATCAAAATTGTCCAAATAAACAACACTGTCCGAAGGTTCAATGTTGCCTTCATCGTCATCGTCTAAATGTAATCGCTCAAGCATTTCTATGTCCTTGGCATTTTGCACCTCATCTCCTTCTTCCTCGTCATCAACCCTTTCATTGTCTACTTCCATTCCGATCGCCTCGGTTAAGTCTATCACCAACCTCCCTAGTAGCCCATCTTCTTGATAGAACTCTCCTTCATATGTGTTTGGGTTGAAGTTGTAATCTTCATCATTTGGGACAGCTAGTCTACCATGTGGCGATACCTGGTGCACAATAGACCAACCCTTAAGAGCCTTGTTGCCTTGGCATGCGTATGGCAAATAATAAACCTTCACGGCCTGGTGAGCCACAATAAAGACATCTTTTCCTTGATAGACGGAATCTTGTCGAATCTCGACTTGACCAATATTAGGGCTCCGTTTCGTTAGTTGAGGATTGAACCAGTGGCATTTGAACATGACGAGACGAAGAGGTGTTGAACCATAAAATGAAAGTTCATAGATTTCTTCGATTATGCCATGATACTCGAGGCCATCAGTGTCGGGAGTACAAACTCCGTTGTTTGTGGTTTTTCGATGGGGCCGAGCTCGCTCGTAGCTTGCTGTGTGAAAGCGATATCCATTCACATCATAACCTAAATAAGCTTTCACCTTATTATCGAAGCCATTTGCAACCTGTCTCAACTCCTTACTCATAGTTGCATTGGTTTGGGCCTGCAAGCACAAGAATGAAAGATTGCCGGATTAAGTACGTGAAACTCGAAATCTCAAACTAGGTACGAGATAAATTGGACAATACCTTTGTTTTGAACCAAGAAATGAAATCAGGCCTCCCTGCTCCTGGACCCTGTGAAAGAAGGGTATCGGTTTGCCGTGGGGTAGGACACCTTGGTTGATGCCAGGATACACGAATAAATTCCCTGTGCAAACGAGAAAGAATCAGTTGGATGTAGAATAGTGATGGCGTATTGAAACAAGTTCGTTGAGAACTTACTCAATGAACGGCTTCACCTCAGTTAGGTTCTGCAACACATATAGCATGATACTGCGCCACTCTTTATTATCCAACCTCTTATTGGTCGATCCACTTGCGCTTCCGAGTTGCCCTTGGAAAAGGCTGAGGTTGGATTCATTCTCGTCCGCATTGTAGCGAGGGAGTGGATTATGCACGCTAGGAAGGTTCGTTGTGTAGTATAGCTGTGTGAAGTTTGTCACCTCCTCTAGAATGGAAGCCTCTGCAATGGAAGCCTCAATTTTGGCTTTATTTCTACATTTTTTGCGAACAGCCTTTAGACATCTCTCGATTGGATAGCACCAACGGGCCTACACGGGCCCCCATACGTGCCTCATACGGGAGGTGCACAATCAAATGCTGCATCGACAAGAAGAAGCCGGGTGGAAAGATCTTCTCCAGCTTATAAAGCAACTTAGGTTCCACTTTCTCCAAGTTTGCAACCACGGTCCGAGATAGTGCCTTGGCACAAAGCTGGCGGAAGAAATAGCTCAACTCTACAAGCACTAGCCAGACATGCTCAGGAACATAGCCTCGTACCATCGCCGAAAGAAGCCGCTCAATCCATACGTGGTAGTCATGACTCTTCATCCTGTTGACTCGCATAGTGCCTAAGTTCACTCCCCTGCTCAGGTTCGCTGCATACCCATCAGGGAACATTAATGCCTTGATCCATTGTAGTACTTCCCTCCTTTGTTCGGGTTTCAAGACGAAATCGGCCTTAGGCCTTTTCTAGTTCTTGCCGTATGCAGGAGGCCGCATCTCTTGCTGTGGTCTATCGCACAACGTCGCCAAGTCCACTCTAGCCTTAGAGTTGTCCTTAGACTTGTCAGTGTCCATGAGTGTTGCCCAAAGTGCCTCGGCGATATTCTTTTTAGTGTGCATTACATCACTGTTATGGGGCAGTAGGAGGTCATCGAAATAGGGGAGCCTCGTCAAGCCGGACTTATGAGTCCACATGTGTTGCTCACCATATCCCACAAAACCACCTTCTTCATTGGGCACGAGAGCATCTATCTAAGCATGAACCTCGGCACCAGTCTTCAAGTGCGGTCTAGGGTCCGTGACTGCAACACCTTTCCTAAAGTTCTTGGTGTCTTGTCGGAATGGATGGTTGGAATCTAGGAATTGACGATGTTGATCGAACAACGAATACTTGCCACCCACCACACCAGATCATTTCTTTCCCTACGGCTAGGACTAGTCCCCTCGGCTGGGAACATCCCATCAGGAGCGCTCCGTCTTCCCTGGCATGTGAGCTAAACCGAGGCAGAAAGCTGCCCGCACCGTCAGGAACACTGCATGCGCCGCCGAAAACCAAACTTGCGCGCTCCAGTCCACAGCATGTCCCACGCGTAAGTGAGGTGTGGCAAAAAGAAGGGCGCGAACGCAAGGCAATGGGCGGGCCAGGTAAAAATTTCACGACCTTATCCTATCACCTCACCTACCCGACTTCTCCCCATCCCCAAATTTCTTTTCTCTCTCTCTCCTCTCTCTCTCTCTCTCGGGAGATGGCGGCGAGCACGGCACGGCGCAGGCGAGGACGCCGCCGCCGCCGCCGCGCGTCCTGGGATCCGGTGAGATGACGTCCTCTCATGGCTTCTGCCTTCCCTTCCTTCTCTCTCTCTCTCACGGCTTCTCCGTTTCCTTCCCACTTAGGGTTGCCATCGCCATCACATCCCCAAGATCCAACGAGGTGAACTCCTCCCCGTGGAGATCCACAGCGTGGCGGCGGCGCAGCGCTGCACGAGCCCCTCCTCCCCGCGCAGATCAATGGCGCGGCAGCATCGCGCGAGGCCCTAATCCTCCCTGCTCAAGTCCAAGGCATGTTGGCGCTGTAGGAGGTATGTACCCCAGCCATGGATGAGAAACTCAAGGCCTGGCAGATCCACATCTCACCACGAGCCTACGAGATCTGAATGTTTTTAGATTTTTAGGTAATTTATTTACCCTTTCATGAAGGAGAAAAATGTTTTAGATTATTTTAGGCAATTTATTTACCCTTCCATCGAGGTGCTAGAACACTGAACGTGAACAATAGTCACTGAATTTTATTTTGGGCAGCTGCATTTTTCACTCATTTGCTGAACTGACATGCAGTCTATTTGTCGTTACTGAGTTGTGCGGACCGTGCCTTATTACATACATATAGGATAATAGATTTGTTAACATTTGTGCATGCATTTTTTGTCAATTTACATTGGGCAAGTACTCTTCATAGAAATCTGAGCACTTTTGTTTCTAAAAATATGCCTGTACACTTTTGTTTTGGAAGATAGTTTTGCTTGGATGAAGTAGCATTGTTGAAATCTCATATGTTGATTCAGCTAAATATTCTGCAATACATGTCAGCTGCTGATAATCTTTACAATTTTATAGAATTGTGCTTCTTTCTAATTCCAGCCTTTTTATGTTGTACAAGAATGCACTACTATTATGAAAAATGAATGTTCTTATGTGCATAAAAGCAAAATTTATAGTCAAAAGGAAGTATTTCAGACCTAGTTACATTCTTTTCTGAAAAATTACAACGGTTCAGTCAGTAGGTAACCATAGTGCTTAGTCAGTAGGCATGCTGACAATGAATTTTGGCATTTCCAGGCAGCGTTGACAGTGCTTGAAGGTAGTGGTGATTTGCGGCAATCATGTGAACTAACTAAGGGTGTGTGTCCGCATACTCTTTGTTCAAGAATATTTTCACTTATCACTACTAGCTATTTAACTGGTCTATAAAAGAATTGTTTGAAACAAATGTGCAGATGTGGAACACTAACAATTAGTGTTGCCGGGTCCGGATGTGCAGTAGCAGGGCAGGTTGGTTGGCAGCTCCTAGATGTGCTACGACAGCATGGCAGCTTCAGGATGTGGTGCGGCAGCGTAGAGGCTCTGCACTGGTAGCGTGTGCTGCAGCAAGGGTGGTGAGCATCACCCTATACCCTCCCATCCCCGGCTCTTCTTGCTTGTATCTGCAAGTTATAGAAACTCAGATCGTTCCAACTCAATGTTCTTGGCACTGATCCTACTAGAACTCTAGAAGACAACTAGCTCTGCTCATCTGCTGTAGAAAATGACTTTGCTATCATGAGCTATTTGTGCAGGAAACACTTTTTGGGTTATTTGTTTCCATCTTCTTTCATGCCGTTTAGCATTGACCGAATAATTTCCAAGATTTAGTATGTCCACTTAGAAAAGAATGATTTCCAAAAACATTGACAGTATTATCTATTCACTCACAGAGGACATTACTTGAGATGATCGATTTCCAAGATTTAGTCTGTTTGCAATTATAAACGTCCAAGAAGCATCCATCATGTTGATACAAATTTTTTGCAGGTCATTGCTGACAATAAAAAACAAATAGAGATACTGCCTGTCATGCTTAAGGAAGAAGAAAGTAAACATGGTAAGATTACCGGCTCACATTATTTTTGCTCTTAGTTGACCTATTTAGGATCTGACGCTTATGCAAACACAAGATCTGACTGTAGTGTTATCCAAAATAATATTTGACTGTTCTATGATTCATATAGATTTTCTGCCCTTGCATCACTAGTGGAATAATATACTCAAGGGCAGTCCTGAATTTAATTGATAATAAAGCATACACAAAGCTAGTGAGTTTCATTCACTTGCCATCTTCCCTGCTTCTATCTGTCCCAGGTCTTCCCCTACCTCTGTAACACAATGGTGCTAGATACATGTTTTATTAGGATTGTTCTAGTGTTTCAGACAACACTACAAGACTATTTTAGCATTTCAAACTACACTGCACAAAGTGCACGTAAGCTTGAGTGTTTTAGTGCTCTATTTGTATCTGAACTGCAATTAGAAGATTCTACTTACACTTGCTGTGAGTATAATCTCATGGCTACATCCATGACATATGATGATCTCATGAATGGTTCTATATATCTTGTTTTGATTGTAGAGAGGGACCGGACATGTGCAGTAGCTGCTGCATTGCCATCACAGGGCCTGTTAGGATAGTTACTTGACTTCTATTTCTTACATATGTAGCACTGCAGCTTCGCTCTTCTGAGTTTATTTTGCAAGACAACTAGAATGTAGCTTAAGATTGATTTGTTGAACATTGTACTATCAGATCTATGTACAATGTTAAGATATGGTTATATGTACCAAGACTACTGAGTGTAACATTTACCGCTTGTGTGGATGCATGATTAAATGATGAGTATTTGATTATATGTACCAAGACTACCTAGTGTGACATATAGGATGCATGATTAAATGAGCTATGAATCACTGATTTGAATGGTTAAATGATGGTTTATGGAGCCCTGATGGTTGGCAACCGACAGGAAAGATCCTACGTTCTCCTGACGGGTTGTAGCCGATGGGAAAGATTTAGATTTTCCCTGACGGTTTCGAGACGACAGGAAAGATTTGGATTTTGCCTGATGGTAGGTGACCGACGGGGAAAGTATCCGTGACGGCTGATGAAAAACTGACACCGAAGATCTTCCCTGACGGCTCTAACCGTCAGGAATCAATCGCTGACGGATTTCCGTCAGGGAAAGTGGACTTTCCCTGTCAGTTCATCCTTGACGGCTTATCCCTGACGGTTACCGTCATGGATCACTTTCCCTGACGGTATTAGCCACTTTCCCTGACGGTGTCGGCCGTCAGGAAAGAAATTTCCTGGGGTAGTGACCCTTCTTCAACCAAATGAACCTCACAGCTTCCTAGCATATTGGGCATGGGAACTTCCCCTGAACACACCAGGCACTGAATAACCCATACGCCAGGAAGTCATGCATGGAGTATTGGTACCAGACATACATTTTGAAGCTTTGCTTTGTAGCTCGGTCGTATGTCCATACCCCTTCATTCCAAGCTTTGATCAATTCATCAATCACAGGCTCCATGAACACACCCATATTCTTCCCTGGGTGTCCAGGAATTATCAATGTCAAGATCACGTTATGTCATTGAAAGGCGACGCCAGGGGGGAGATTGAGGGGGATAACAAACACGGGCCAACATGTGTAAGGGGCGGCCATCATGCCATAAGGATTGAACCCATCTGTTGCCAGCGTGACACATACATTACGAGCCTCATCGGATTTCAGATGATGTTTGTCATTAAAGCTGGTCCATACTTCACCATCAGATGGATGTACCATCTTGTCAGGATTGTACCGTTTGCCATTCTTGTGCCATGTCATCTGTTTCGTGGTTTCCTTGGTCATGAATAGCCTTTGAAGCCTCAACACGAAGGGAAGGTGCCGTAAGACTTGGGCGGGTATCTTAAGCTGGCTCTTCTAGCCACCACCATCACCAGACTCTATCTCCAGGAACCTGGAAGCTTTACACTTCGGACAGTTATTTGCCTCCTTGTGTTCTTCACAAAATAGGACACACTCATTCGGACAAGCATGTATCTTCTCATATGGCATCTTCAGTGCTTTAAGGAGCTTCTGTGCCTCGTACATGGTCTTTGACAACATGTGGTCCTTTGGAAGCAGGGTGCCAACCACGGCCAACACCTTATCGAAGCCTTCTTGACTCATGTTCAAATTGGACTTCAACCCCATCAAGCGACTAATGGCATCTAGTTGAGAGACCTCAGAATGAACGTGAAGGGGTTTCACCGCCGAGTCCATCATGTACTTGAACACATCTATGGCTGCCTGCATCTCTGCCTCCTCACGTCCTTCAGCAAACTGTGCTTGGTGAACATCATCTACCATGTCTGCTACCTTGGCATCAGCATCGAAAGCCTCAACACGTGGTCTCACCACCTCCTCTCTCATACGATCGGCTTCACCATGGTGGACCCACTGGGTGTAGTTCGGCGTAAACCCATTCTTGTGCAGATGTATACCCATGACTTCCTGGTTTTGCATTCTCCTATTACCACACTTGCTATAGGGACACAAAGCCATTTTCGAGTATCTAGCGGCCTTGTCAAATGCACGCTTCAAGAAACGATCGGTCTTGTTCATCCATTCAATGCTGACATCACCCTGACTTGTCCGGCCCATGTACATCCACTAACGGTCCTCCATCCTCTAGCATATATAACATCTCCATAGGTGACCATCAATTGCATCTACGCGGTGTCCCTACTCTCTAATAGGTGAGGATAGGTCCTAATCCCACCCGCGGATGCATAGATGAGGTTAGTTTCCATGCTCCGCTCCTATTCGAGACAGAATTTCGGCAGCACCACCCTACTGTTCTCTCGATACACGTCCTACAAGGGAGAGTGTGTATCCGGAGAACAACAGGGGGTGATGCCGAAACACCATCTCGGACTAGAGTGGACCATGGAAACTAACCCATCTACGCATCCATGGGCTGTCCAAAAAACGTGAACAATCCAAAACAGATACGGTCGCAGATATACAAAGATCTGCATACCTCCAGGCGTATCTCTTTCAGACGGGAGACACCTAACTAGGTTACGCGACCAAAGACCACATATGGATAGAGGGGTTATACCTAGGGTGCCGGTGAGGTCAGGGTAGCGGGGCAGTGGAGAGTCGACGCGGTGCAGGAAGACCCACAGCGCCGACGAAGACGATCGGGGTCATCGAGTCCCTCCCACAGGTCCTCCTACAAAAAAGGGCAAAAAATGGTTAGTGTCGACTCAAAATTTTGGCAGCACCTCCCCTGCACGGGGAGGTTCCCAAAACCTACAAAAAACATGGCACAAAGGCCAACAACCACATATATACCAAACATGGGCACGAAGGCCAACAACCACCAATATATCAAGAGGAGCCATGTACTTTAGTTCTCTTTCCATGCAGATGAAAGTATTGAAGTAGTACAACAACAATTACTACTAACCCTACAACTACTACTAACAACTACTTAACTACTAACAGTACTAATACTAAGAACTACTTAACTATTAACAACTACTACTACTAACCACTACTACATACTAACTACTACTATTTACTAACTACTACTACTACTAACCCTACAACTAACACTACTAACTACTACTACTAACCACTACTACTTACTAACTACTACTATTTACTAACTACTACTACTACTAACCCTACAACTAACACTACTAACTACTACAACTAACACTACAACTAACACTACTAACTACTACTACTAACACTACAATTAACTACTACTAACACTACTACCTACTACTACTACTAACCCTACAACTACTACTAACACTACTACTAACAACTACTTAACTACTAACAGTACTAATACTAAGAACTACTTAACTATTAACAACTACTTCTACTAACCACTACTATTTACTAACTACTACTACTACTAACCCTACAACTAACACTACTAACTACTACTAACAACCACTACTACTTACTAACTACTACTATTTACTAACTACTACTACTACTAACCCTACAACTAACCGTACTAACTACTACAACTAACACTACAACTAACACTACTAACTACTACTACTAACACTACAACTAACTACTACTAACTACTACTACTACTA
This sequence comes from Miscanthus floridulus, assembly GCF_019320115.1. Classification (NCBI taxonomy): domain Eukaryota; kingdom Viridiplantae; phylum Streptophyta; class Magnoliopsida; order Poales; family Poaceae; genus Miscanthus; species Miscanthus floridulus. Next base: position 11,861,864 of record NC_089586.1, read on the forward strand.
ACACTACAAGGGTAGGGCTTACCTTGGTGGCAAGAACGGCAAGAGCGAGGGCTGACGACGACGGCGGGGATGACCGCAGCAGCGCGAGGATCAACAGGCGGTCGGAACGGCGTGAGGATCGATGGGCGGTCGGGTCGGCACCTTCCTCTTCTTCCTCCTCCCCTTCTCTTTCTTCCTCCTTTCCTTCTCTTTCTTCCTCTTCCTCCTCCCCCTTCTCTTTCTTCCTCTTGCTCCTCTCCTTATCCCTCTGCTGGCCGGCCGCAGGGCACGGCGGGGCCGGTGGAGCTCGGGGCCGGCGGGGGAGCTCGGGGACGGGGGAGCTCTGGGCGGCTCGGGGCCGGCCGGGTCACTGTCCCCGGGGAGCTCGGAGCCCGGGGCGCCGGCGAGCTCGGGGCGGCGGCCGGGGACCCGGGGCGTAGGCGCGGAGCCGCCGGGGTGGGGGCGCTGGGCCACCGGGGCCGGGCGGGAGCGCCGGCTGGGCGCTGGGGCGAGCGCCGCCGGGACGGGGGCAAGGAGCGTGGGACGGGGGCGCCGGGGAGATGTCTGGCTTTTAGGCATCCGACGTCATAACTTGCTCCAAACTTTCTCAATTTTTTACCACGGCCTCCACATGCGATAACAAGACACCTCGACAAGTTTCATGATTTTTGGACTTCGTTTAGATTTTATATAATTTAAATACACTTTTCCCGCAAGTACATCATCATGTTACGACAACAAGATGCTCGTAATTTCATGCGAGTTCCTGGATACGGCCTCAACATACGCCAAACATCATGAATACTATTTTTTGAATGACCAAATTCTATTATTTCATGTACATGCAGTTCAAATTTAAAATAGTCGGAAAAATTCAACGAAACAAAAATAATTAAGGAAATATAGTAAAAAACTCAAAATTGTCCCAAATTTTGAAATGGAGTTTTAATTACTGTAGCAAGGCCCCAGAAAAAAAATGGGGCACTCGGCAAAGAAGCCTTTGCCGAGTGCCAAAAAAAAATTAAAAAACCCTTTGCCGAGTGCCTAACGGCGGGGCACTCGGCAAAGGCTGACAGCAGGTGGCCGCCGTCACGCCGGCCACCTTTGCCGACGGCCAAATTTTGCCGAGTGCCCGGCACTCGGCAAAGATTTTTTTGCCGACGGCCAATCTTTGCCGAGCGCCCGGCACTCGGCAAAGGAAAATTTTTGCCGACGGCTAAAGTTTGCCGAGTGTCCGGCTCTCGGCAAAGGTAGATTTGCCGACGGCCTATCTTTGCCGAGTGCCGCTGGGTCCGGCTCTCGGCAAAGATTGTCTTTGCCGAGTGCCCGACAGAAAGCACTCGGCAAAGCTTTTTGCACTCGGCAAATCAGTCGTGTCCAGTAGTGTTGATGTCCAACTCGAAATCAAGCTACAATATGAGGTATAGATATAGAGTACAAATACAGATATAGATATAAATATCCATAGCGATGAAGGCTGAATCAACACACACCAGTCGGGTACACACAGGTACAGCGTTATTTTGCACACCCTAGTACTCTACGCACGCATGCACATCACTCGTACGGTAAATATACTTATTTCGATCCATCACACGTTCTCATCACACACCGTCACACGTACAGTACGTCCAACTAATCATAGATCTTTGTGTACCCGTAAATTGAAGGGAACGTCGACGCACGTCGTCGGCCTAGCTAGCCGACGACGGGTGTCCTGACGACGATCAAGTTGGCGTCGACGAAGACGCAGACGCGGTGGGCGTCAAAGTCCGGCGGCTGGGGGTCGTCGGCGGTGTGGAACTCCAAGACGACGTCCTGCCTCTCCGACTTGATGATGAAAGCCGCCTCCACCATGTGCTTCCCGACCATCTCCGGCCACGACGACTTCAGCTTGCCCCCATCATCGTCGGTGCTGCCCGCCGCCGCCGGCAAGCGCCTGACCATAGCTTTGGTGGATGATCTCTCACCCTCGGCTAGCTGGCTGGCGACCCCAAGTCAATGCAGTTGTGGGTGCGCTTGCGTGATAACGGATGATGAAGCAGCTGGTCAGGTGTGGCCATTATTTATAGGGTTGGCAATGGGGCGATGGAGCATCGGTTTCACCCATGGCAGCGGGCAGCCTCATCGGGATTGAATGGATACATCGTCGACCTTGTCTTTTCCTATCTGGTCTTAATTTTACGTGCACGGCGACGTGTATATGCCTATATCGGAAATCGACGGTTCAATTGAACACTGTTCTAAAATGCATGGCAGTCTCAGTGAATATGTGACACGTACGTACGCGCTTTGGTGTTCTGATTCATGCTTGGCGAGTACTGCCTTGGAGCAACCGAGTGAGTAGCTTTTGTCGTCGCTGTATAGTACCTAGGTGTAGAGGCTATAATAAAGCCTATCATCTGCGTACTACAGAAATTTAATTCAGACATTGTTTAAAACAACGGTTAGCTCAGTTGCTACTACAAGAGAGGAGATAAAATGGTACGGTATCAAAGAACCAAGACAACTAAGCTGTTACAAGGCGACTGTAATACCAAATATTTCCAACCAGTGGCAAATGGTAAGCATAGGAAGATAAGGATATTCCAACTTGAACAAGAGATGGGGCTCATAGAAGGTGGTGAAAACTTAAAACGTTACATCACTAACTATTATAAAGGCCTCTTTGGTGCCTCCGAGGAGAATAATTTCACCATGATAGTATCCAATAGAGAGGATATCCCTCAAGTCTCTGAGGTAGATAATGATATTCTCTATGCGTGCTTTACCACAGAGGAGGTAAGAAGGCCATTTTTCAAATGGAACATATATAACAAGGCGCCAGGATCAGATGGTTTCCCCGCCGATTTTTATCAAGCCTTCTTGGAACTCATCAATGGAGGCCTAATGGCCCTTTTTTATGAGTTTCACAAAGGTACTCTACCACTCTTCAGCCTCAATTTTGGTAATATCGCACAAGTACCAAAACAAAAAGAAGCTAAACAAATTCAACAATTTTGTCCCATTTATTTACTCAATGTAAGCTTTAAGATTTTCACCAAGCTAAGGTCATGGCAAATAAGGTGGCTATAGTGCCTGAAAAGGTTATAAGACCGTCCCAAACCGCTTTAGTAGAAATATCATGGAAGGTGTCGTCATTTTACATGAAACCGTTCGTGAGCTGCACAAGAAAAAATTCGATGGTAAATTAGACTTTGAGAAGGTGTATGACAAGATTGATTGGTCTTTCCTTTAACAAACATTGAGAATGAAAGGATTTACACCATTATGGTGTAAATGGACTAACAAAATTGTGAGAGGGGATGGTGTGGGAATTAAGGTGAATGAGGACATTGGCCACTATTTTCAGACTAAGAAAGGACTTAGACAAGGAGATCCCTTATCTCTCTTTTTGTCAACTTAGTAGCTGATATATTGGTGGTTCTCATTGAAAGAGCCAAGGCGAATGGAGATATCAGGAGGGTCATTCCACTTTTAGTGGATGATGGACTCTCAATACTCCAATAAGCGGGATGACACCATCCTTGTTATGCAACATGATCTAAATGATGCCAAAAATTTCAAACTAGTGTTAAGTACTTTTTGAGCAATTGTGGCTTAAAATCAACTTCCATAAGAGTGAACTCTATTGTTATGGTTGTCTGGAGAACGGGTTCCCGATAGGGAGGGTCAACCGGGCGTGAGGCCGCTCGGCCTTCAGTGGCGAAGGCTTCAGGCGCAGATCAGGGACCTTCACCTAGTCACCACACCACTTCCGAGGTGGGGACTTCTAGAGTTTCAAGCCAAAAAGTGATGTCTCTTTATTGGGATCTGAGTCCCCTTTTATAGAGTATGGTTATATGCATTTCCCTTAAGGGCATATCCTAGAATGTTTCCTTATGTACATGATTCCCCCTGAAGGGCATTAGGGGGCCTATTCTCTTGTGGCCATCGCCTTCCCTCATGGAGCCTCGCATGGGTCACCCGGGCACCACCTTCACTGGTGGTGTTGCCCCGAGCTTGCCTCAGCAGTGAGTCGAAGGTTGACCGCATCCGTCGAGGGAGTCGTTGTCTAGGGCCTTCGGTGACCTGGCAAAGGCCCGACATGTGGCCGGCCTTCGCTAGCTCAGTCGAGGCTTCGGTCATCTGGTACATCACCCTCGCCTTGGACCTTCATTGGGTGTCCTCCTTCCTTCGCTATCCCCTTCTGCGCGGCCTCTGGGGGCATCAGGTCATGAAGGCACCTCCACCGTTCCTGTGATCATGAAGGATTTGGGGAATTGTATTAGCGTTAGCTGGAGAATCTTTGAGGCCTAACCTTCGCTCCCCAATAGTAGTTCCCCTTTGACGATAGGGTTAGACGTAGGTAAGCCCTGATCCTCGAGTCTCGACGCTAGGCCTTAGCTCCGAGGGTTCTCCTCCCCCCGGGCTCATTTGTGTCACACCAGTGCTGCTTTTACTTTTGACATGTGTCTCGCCGATTGGTCTGCCAGGCGCACTATAACTAAAATGACCGGGCGGGAGTTTGACCGTGATGTGGCTGAAGTTGGACCATTGCTTGGGTGATGATAAAAGGAGGGTTGTAAATCGGAGGTACCCCCAATCTCTTTTGGTGCATTTAAAGAGTCCTTCGCTTTAGCAGTCTCTAGCCTACGTCTGAGAAATTCTATTCGAAGGTTTGAGCTTCGAAGGTGGCTACGTTTCTGGTCCGTCATCTCGTCTTCTTGCCGTCAAAGCTAAAGACTGGCATTTGCGTTATGAGCGGTCAATGATGACGAGTGCTAGGACTCAAGATGTGGAAGAGTATTTGGATGATGTTGAAGCTAGCCCTAGGGAGTTGGTTTAGGGCAGAGGTGGTAAGGATGAAGCTGCAAGAACCTATGATTTTAGGCCTTGTCTTGTTACCGAAGAGGTATTGAAAAGTTATGAGGCTCTGGGGTGGTTTCGCGAAGGTCGGGCTAGGTCTCACAAGGGCGAGACAATGCCCGAGCCAGATATGAATGAAGTGGTTGTGTTCATGGATTTTTTTCATCTGCGACTTCGCATGACCCCGATTAGATTTTTGAGGCAGGTGCTAGAGTCTTTTCGCTTGCAACTCCACTAGCTGACCCCAAACAATGTTTTAGCGTTGGCGGAGTTTTATTGGGCGTGAGTATCCTTCAATGTAGAGGCTGATATCGACTATTCCTGCGCTCATTACGAGCTTTAGCGCCAGCCAAAGAAGGTCACCATCAGGAGGGTGTCGAAGGAGGTGCAATATGGCAGTTGCAGTTTTATGCCCCGATGGACTCAGAAGGGTGAGCAGAAGCATGAGATTTCCTTCGCTCAGCGCAATTGGTGGCCCAAGCAATGACTAGATGTGCTACTGGTACTACGCAAAGACCCCGAGACTTACTTCTAAGGATGTGAACGGCAATGAGGTTTTTAGGTTTCCTCTTACGTCGACGATAGAGGAAATGAGGGCCTTCATCTCGTGTTAGAGCTGAGGAGTGCAAGGGACGGGATGCCTGCAATAAGGCCTTCGGGTATATCGTTCGTTACTGCAGAGGCCGGGACTTGATCGAAGAATTTCTTAGTGCTGAGATTTGGCCTTTGAGCCATTATGCTACGAGGGAGGTGACCTTCGAGATGGTGAAGTTGCCATTTTTCGGGTAGGAGAGGATGGCATGACATTCCCTCGGTTTGGCCTTAGCAAGGCCGAGGGTTGAGACTGAGCCATCGAGATTCTGGCATGCGTCGAGGGCTTGGCCTACGAGATCCTCGGCAACATTTTGGAGGGAGTATATACCTCCCGGATTGCAACCAATGGTCGCATGCCCCGTCTTAACCGAGTCTACGAGGAGCTCGAGGTGAAGTACGGGCGCCGGGTGGTCCCAGACATGCTTGTGAAGGCTGTTCAGGATAAGGCCGATGCTGGAAAGGCAGTTGTGCCTAAGATTTGAAGCGACCCCGATTTCTGCGAAGGAAAATGAACAGCGTCGAAGTGTAATAAGACCGTTGTAGATCATATTACCCAAATTTCAGTCGAATATCACATCCATACAACGATAATATCAGAGTACAAATAGTGCGGAATTACATAAATTATTACATCGCCGCATTGACGGAATCAAAAGTAGCATTCATTCAGAACAGCTTGAAGATAAGATCGCCAAACTTGAGCATAGGAACGAATCCCTCAACCGTCAAACTCCTCGGAGCTATACTCCTCAGCAGAACCTGTGTGCCAAAATTTATCAGTACGATTCGTACTGGCCACTCCCAACCCTATGTGCATTGCTTTGTGGAAATTGGATGCAAGTTGGATATAGTTAAAAGGAACCTATAAGGCTGGGGTTTCCTATGCATTTAGCATATCAAGTATATATAAAAGTATAGTCAACTTTTAACACCATTCCTACATACATTCCACCCCATTTCCATTCCAGAGCCAGGTTTTGATCCTGGGGTCGATATACCACCGTCACCACACCGTCACCATACCATAACCATACCATCGCTCAGTCGACAGGCCAACTCCCTCTCGGCTCTGTCTCAAGGTCCGTAGCCCCTGGCTACGGCCGACACTCTCTCACGGGGAAAGAAAGAGAAGGACTCATCTCACTATCTAGTTTAAGCGAAACCCAGGAAAGGTCCATAGCCGACAAGTCGGCACATGTATCGATCGATTAACCATACACTCTGCAGAGGTTTTACATAACCACAAGATCTGCCTTCCTTGCTGACCGTCGTCAACTAGGCTGATTCTGGCCGTTTGCTAGCCTAGGATAATACCACTCTACCATTCAGCCCTGGTACACCCCAAGTCTAGTCTGGGGTGGCTAAAACTGTGAGTTATGAACCGGGTCCACAAGGTCTCCATGAAGTCTCGGAAGGGTGGGGGGTAATCCTCCACGCCCCGTACCTCCTTACACTGTCCGCTATCAACCTAGCAGTAGTCGCAATATCCTACCAAGTAGTCCGGCCATCCCGCACCATATAGGGCGAGTGGTACGTAAGGCTTCCCGGTGAATCTGAGTACTAGTAAGTCCTTAGGGATGACCAAGCCAGAATATCTTCATCAGGGTTTCCATTTACCGTGCCACCATAGCACCTCCACCCCGGGCTCCTCCCATCACAGGTTCACACCCAGGGCCACCTCATATACCATTTACCCAGCACAGGTATCCATTCCAGGGGTGCCCAGGTAGCATCCCACGGCAAGACTTGCCCTAGGCTTGTCGTATACTCTAGCTTGGTCGACACAACCCTCACCCTCCACGCACCTAAGTCACACACGCAGTATTCTCTCCATAGTCCAGAAAACACTAGTTTCCACCACGCATTAATGTAGTATAAGCGTAGTAGAAGTGTAAGCAATGAAATATAGCAGCAAGCGTGTGTCTAGCCTAATAGCAGGGTGAGCAGGGGTAAGGTTGCGTCAAGGTAAAGGCCATCAAGAAAGCATTCTACCATGCAAGTCCTATCATAGTGTGATTATAACAATTGAAGTAAAGCAATAGCTGCTCTAAATTAGCCATGTGTAATAGGTGCTACAAGGTTGGGTGGGATGTGGCACCTTTAGTGTAGTCGTCTCCGTTCTCCTCACGGTACTCACGGTCCTCGTCCGTCAGGTTCTCCTCCGAGTCTACAATGATCGTATTATAGTCGCGTTAGCAAATAGCACAAAGAAGCAATGAAATTTCAAAAGAGCCAAATGCACTCAAACATGGGTTCATTGCATAAAGCTCGATTTTAGATGAATTTTGGTCCTGGTTTCGTATTTTTTTGAGGTCGTATGAATTAGTTATGAATTTCCGAAGTTTAAATCGTTTCTGAAAATGGAAAAGGCTGAATTAATTCTGGGCTGACACGCGTCACGCTGTGACTGGTCCACGTGGCATGCTGATGTCAGCATGACGTCAGCAACATCATCAGTTTCGACAGGTGGGTCCAGGGGCTCTTGGGTCACTAACATGTGGGTCCAGTCAAAGTCAACGTCAAGTCAATGGGCGAGTCAACGGTCAACCGGTCAGGGTCACTGACGTGTGGGGCCAGGGCTGCTGATGTCAGCAGCTGATGTCATCGTGATGTCAGCATGACGTCACCCCGGCTGTGTTGGCTTCTGACATGTGGGTCGCACGTGACGTCAGCATGACGTCACCATCCGACATGTGGGTCCAGTGTGTCTGTGCCACTGTCATGTGGGGCCAGGTCAACAGTCAACATTGACCGATCAACGGTCAACACGGACTAGGTCTCATACGGGCTCTGGCGGGCTTCGGGTTGGGCCAGGCCGGACACATGGCAAGCTGTGGCGCTGCCACATCGTAGTCGTGGGCCTCCACTAGGCCGTGGTCCTCGACTCGCGGGCGTGAGCGTGGCTCACGGTAGACCAAGACGCGTTGGTCCATGGACCATAGACAGGTCTACGATGGACCGAGTCCACCCTTCTTCTCTCAGACGTGGTCCATGTGCACCGGGTGTAGGCGTGTGCAGGGCGGCGAGGAAGAAATCCTCTGTTTCCTCCCCGACGTGCTCTTGCCGGCGGCGAGCTCGCTGGTGAGCCTCCGCGGTGGCACTAGTGTCCAATTGAGAAGGGGAAAAACTCCCCCATGCCATGGCGACTGCGACGGTGGGGTTGGGGCGACGGCTAGGGCTTCCTAGGGCTCTGGCCACGGCAAACGGCAGATCGGCGTGGCGGTGCTCGTCGGCGAGTCATGAACAGGGCGAAGTGGTGGCTGGGAGCTTGCTTGGCGGGGCGCGTGAGCTTCCCGTGGCTCCAGTGAACAGGGCGGACAAGTCAAGGAAGCTCCAGGCGCCCCCAGCGGTCCTGGCCACGGTGGAGTCGCAGCGGTGGTGGTGCACGACGGGACTCTAGCCGAGGTCTGGTGCTCGTGGCTGGAGCGCTGTGGTCGGCTAACGGGGTTTTGGTCTACACGGCTATCGTCCAGACGTCACGGTGATGCTCTACGGCTACGTCCTAGCCCAGCGAGGCGGCCGGATGCACATGCGGTGGCCGCGCCATGACAGCGGCGTTGCGAGCGTGGCGAGCGCGTGCACAGCGATGGTGTCCAGGGGCTTGGAGATGGTCGCGGGTGTGCGCATGAGTGGGCTGTGCTTGTGTACTTGGAGGCCAGGGATGGCCTTGGCCTACGCACTCACGGTGTGGAGCACCATGGCCAGAGCAGTGAGGTCCAGCGATGAGCAGGGGAAGAACCGGGGGGGGCTCACCATTGGTGTCGTGGGAGATAGGATGGTGATGCAGTGGCGGGTTGTGGCCATGTAGCTCTGGAAGCAGCGCAGTGTAGTGCAGCGTCGTGGCGTCATCTCCTGCTCCGGCAACACCGGCTGCGTCGCACGGCTTCAGCACTCCCCCTTCTTCTTCCTCTTCTCCCTCTGCTCTCTTGGCTCGGGTGCGCAGTGGACGGCCACCAAGTGGTAGCGGGGCGATGGGACAAGCTCTAGGGCACCCGGGGCCGAGGCTTTTATAGCTGAGCTCGGCCATGGAGCTCGGTGATCGGTGGCTGGAGATTGAGGGGGGGATCGGAGGCGTGTGCATCTCATCCAACGGTGGCGTGAGGTTGCGTGAGCGCGGCGCAAGGGGGAGCAAGGCCATGCCCCGGGCGTGACCCCCTGGCCCGCTCCTGCCACCGCTGTCGGTCCTTGGTCACGCGGGCGGTTGAGCGTGGGCGCGAGGAAGATGAATAGGAGGGCTGACAGGTGGGATCCGGCGGGCAGCGGCAGCAGGCGAAGCGGACGGACACGTGGGCGTGAGCGGCGTGCTGGGCTGGCTCATGGGCCACGTGCGTGCTGGGAAGACGGGAAGGGGTTGGCATGCCGGTTGGGCTGGCTGGCTGGCTCGGTGGGGCTGGCTGGGTCGTGAAGCCGAGCAGGCCTGGGCCACAGCGAGGCTTCCTCCTTTCTTTTCTTTTTCTGTTTTTCTTTTCTTCTCCTTTGTTTGAATTCAAATTTGGTTTTGGAATTCGAATTAAAATTGGTGCACCAAATTCATTGGAGTTTTAGATATGAGGCCCACAACATTCTTATATAAATATTTGGAATTTATTTAGCTATTTTGTATAACAAAAATAGGTGTGGTTTTGTTATACAAAAATAAAATTAGTTTTTCTCTTTAAACCTTTATTCTTTGGTTTGAGTATTAATTATTTTATGGTTTATTACTTTATTGGAGTTGTTAAGCATATCATAACTCAAATGGAAATCCAAATCACATTTTGAATTAACAATGTATGCAATACTTTATTTGTTAGAATTTAAATAAACACAGTTAACTAATGACATGCCATGCTTATGTGTTGACTTGGGTTGGGGTTAGACCTAATGCATCTCTTAGGTTGGGTTTCTATACATGACACTCATCATCACATGGGAGTTCTAAGAAAAATTGTGCAGTTGGTATTTTTGGTGTGTGTATTTTTTTGGTTGTTACAGTCCTACCCCCTTAACAGAATCTCGTCCCCGAGATTAAAGCATAACGTACTCTTCAAAGAGGTAAGGATATCGTAGCCGGAGGTCAGACTCTTTCTCCCATGTTGCTTCTCTCTCAGTGTGATTACTCCATTGGATCTTACACATAGGAATAGTCTTGCTTCGGGTCTCTTTGGTATCTCTGCCCAGAATCCTGATAGGATGTTCTTTATACTCAAGTGTATCTTGAATGTCGAGTGTCTCAATTGGAACTATTTTATCGGGCACTCTCAAACACTTGCATAGCTGTGAGACATGGAATACGGGATGTACACCCATCAATTCCTCGGGTAGCTCAAGTTTGTAAGCGAGCTTTCCAATTCTCTTGCAAATCTTGTATGGACCAACAAATCTAGGGGCAAGCTTTCCTTTCACATGGAATCTGACAGTCCCACATAGCGAGGATACCTTGAGGTAGACGAAATCTCCCACATTGAACTCAAGTTCTCTTCTCCTTTTGTCAGCATAGCTCTTGTACCGACTTTGAGCAATTCTCAAATTCTCCTTTACTTGTGCAACTCTTTCTTCTGCATCTTGAATCTTAGCGGAGTCAAAGAACGATCTTTCTCCCGGTTGGGACCACATCAAAGGTGTCTTACAAGGTCTGCCATACAGAGCTTCAAATGGTGACATCTTGATACTGGCTTGGTAGCTGTTGTTGTAAGAGAACTCTGCATAGGGTAGGCATTTCTCCCAATCAGAGCCATAATTTAGTACACTAGCACGAAGCATGTCTTCTAAGATTTGATTTGCCCGTTCTGTCTATCCATCTGTCTATGGGTGATAAGCAGTACTGAAATCGAGTTTGGTTCCAATGGACTTGTGCAGAGCTTCCTAGAATCGGGACACAAACTGAGGACCACGATCAGATACAATACTAGAGGGAGCTCCATGCAGTCTAAGAATATGCTCAACATATAGATCTGCTAATCTTTCAGCATTAGTCTTGGTCTTAACTGGTACAAAATGAGCAATCTTGGTCAAGCGATCAACAATCACCCAGATGGAATCATTGCCTCTCTGTGAACGGGGCAATCCAACTATGAAATCCATGGATATGC